>NC_048907.1:5363395-5420951 GCF_011077185.1 Oxyura jamaicensis
CATCCCCTACCACCGATGTCACCCACTAAGCCGTGTCCCCAAGCACCGCGTCCAGCCTTGCCTTGAACACCCCCAGGGACGGTGACTGCACCACCTCCCTGGGCAACCTGTTGCAACGCCTGGCTGCTCTTTCTGAGAGAAATGTCTCCTCATTGCCAACCTGAACCTCCCCTGGCACAGCTTGAGGCCGTCCCCTCTGGTCCTACCACAACTAATCTGTGAGAAGAGGCCAACCCCCAGCTCCCCACCACTTCCTTTCAGGTAGCTGCAGGGAGCAATGAGGTCTCCCTCACAGTGTGTGTACAGGGAGAGGCTCTCCCCTTCCTCTCGATGTGTGTATGGGGGGATGCTCATCGTTTCCTCACAGTGTTTCACTAGGCACAGCCAGCCCAGTCTGTCCTCGGCAGCCCCGCTGAGGCAGCAGGGTGATGTGGTGGCCGGGGGGGGGGTGAGGCTCTGTGAGGGTCAGCGCTCAGGAGTGGGGCCTTCCTCAGGAGCTCTCCTAAAACCTTTGGAAAAAGAGCAAACCTGGCTAAACGCCACTGTTACACGCAGGTCGATGCCTTCCTTTGCTTCTGTGACATTCAGCTCAGCTGCAGGGACATGTGTGGCCCCTTGCCATGGGTAGACGCGCTGTCCAAGCCACCCCGAGCAGCCTGCAGCTCCTACGGCATGAGGTAATGGAGAGCAGGGAGCCAACAAGAGCTGCAGGAGCCAAAAAACACATGGAAGTTGGGAGAAAACTGATAAAGCAAAAGGGATAGGAGTGCTAAGCAGCAGAAGGGCACCACAGAGCTTGAGAGGCGAGCGGCCGCCCTGTCAGAGCGCAGATAGCAGGGAAGGGTCAGCAGGAAGCATCGCAGCTTCCAAAATGAAGCCTTAGCGAAGCCTTGTGCAGGGGAGCTCCTTTTCAGCTGCACAATTCGTATCTGGGTCTTGTTGCAAATGTGGTGGATCGTTAATGCTTTATTTTTATACATATCTTTAATTTACAATACAGTATGTAGGTCAGGATGTACTTCTGAGAGATAGTTCCACCTGCTCATGGTTGCCTTGATCTGAAATGAAATACTTGCTTGCAAGTAACTATAAAATGTACTCCTAAATTATCCACAGGACTCTCCCTCTGAGTCCAAGGCTAGTCATTGTAACAGATGGACTTCAGTCTGTCATTAAGTCATATTTAAGCTGGAAATGGCATTAATGTTTGGAGAGGACAATACAAAATACAGGATCCCAGTGTCTTTAGACTCAGATATAAGCCACACGGTGAGTTGTTTTCTAGTTTAGTTCCCTTGGTTGGGGACAGTAAACATTTGAAAGGAAGTTAATGAGCCCCTCTGAAAGGATTTTTTTCCAACAACAAACCATCATCTGAATACAAATGTGATCTAAAAGTCAATATGTACCTTCAGAGAAACTTTGGAAGAAATACAGGTAACTGAAGGGAAAAACAGGATTCCTGGCTTGTTTATACCCAAAAGCAATGAAAAAAAGTTCTGCCAGTATACCTGTACTTCAAAAGGACATGTGTTGACAGCATTAGGAAGCAGAATGCAAATTTTGAAAACTCCTTGTTAATTGTTTGCTTCTGCAGCATGCCTGGAAGGAGATCAAATGTGACCTACTTCAGGAAACTGAATCCTGGAGACCCAGGGTTTCCGTACAGAATAACCTGCTGGTTGCTCCTTCTGTTTTTGAAAGAGAGGGAACAAGCCGGAGTGCTATCACTGCGACAGCAAGGACTGAGGAAAAGCTTCCAGTTGCTTATTTCAGTGACACAAATTGTCTTCTTCAGTGTTATCTGTACCAATATGCTTAAACAGATTGCAGGCAGAGTGTCTACATCTTGTGCTCTATCTCCGTTTCTTGTGTTCCAATTTATTTTTTAATAAATGTTTGGTATGGCCCCATGTTAAATGACTTTTGCCACTATTTTCTATGACAACTGGGGCAAAGGATGATAGCTAAAGAGAATTACTTTATGGAAGTAAAAGCTTCTGTACCCAAAGGGAGAGCGAGGCCCGTGAGAACCTGACACGCAGCTCAGGGAATAAGGTGTTCCCAAGCCTTGTTCTGACAAACCTGGAACATATCCTCACTCATCCGTACAAAGTTTTTAATTTGTCAGAGTGGTACTGACTTACTGAGGAGCCACCAAAGCACTATCTGTTCTTAACCAGGAGGAAGAAAAGCAGTTCAGTCATTACACACCTGTTTGTCTGACCTCAGGAACATTAGAAGCTTTAAAATTAATGTAAAGGAAAAAAGTACTTGGGGAGAGACATGTAAGTGGTAAACAAAGTTAAATGCAACATATCTGTACCGAAGATAGATAACATTAAACTGACAACTTTATTCAATAATTGTTTTCTAGGCAATGGATACGCAATAGATGTGATCTAGGTGGATTTAGTAAGATCAGATACAACACCACATGGCCAATTGTTTATCTGGGGAGCTATTCCGTAGGTAAGAAATTAGTGACAGAGATTACAATAGTTTGGGTGGAAAAGTAGACTCTGAAGGTGGAGCTGTGCTCTTTAAGAAATGATATGGAGCAAGACTGTCAGCAGGCTCAAAAATTTATTAAATAAATTTACGAGTGCCGAGGGAAGGGATAGGAGCAAGTGGCTGGGCTCCTGTGCCCAGCTCTGACTGCTTCTCAGCGATGGAGTACTGGGCAGCAGGGACCGTCAATCAGGCTGACCCAGCAAACCTTTTCTTCCAGTCTTTTCATCTTGCACAATATTTTTCAGGCAGGTTTTGGAACAAAAAGTAGGAGCAAGCTGACTGCATTTGCTGATGGCACAAAGTTGGGAGGCAGCAGCAGTACAGAGGGAATATCTGTATTGCTGGACGAGTTGGATAACATTGAGTGCTGGCACATTAGAAATGGGATGAAATTTAATAGTGGAAAGTACAAGGTCATACACTTGGGAATTGCGAACAAGAATCTCTGCTGTGAGCTGGGAGCTCATCAGTTGGAAATGACAGAAGAAGAGAAAAATCTGGGTGTATTTGTTGATCTCAAGATGACTGAGAACTCCCAATAGGAAGCAGCTCTGACAAAAAGCATGTATCAACTGAGATATTTCCAGGAGAAGGGGAAAATGTTAGTACCATTATACAAAGCTCTGCTGCAGCCTTCTCTGGAACTATGTGTGCAGCTCTGGTCACTTTCAATCAAGGGAGACAAACTTAAAATGTGACTGGAGGATAATTACAGGGTAATTCAGAGTTTTTCTTATGTAAAGATTTTGACATAATTTCTTTAGCCAAAAAAAAATGAATGCTGAGAAGGGATACGGTCACTCTCTATGAAACTTCAGGGAGTAAACACAGAAGTAAACACATCTCCCTTAAGAGCAAGGGTGATGTTAGCATAAGAGCAAACAAGTATCCGGTGGCCATGAAGAGTCTGGGCTGAAACATGAGAACGTCGGAGCTTCCAACAGCTCAAGTCCAGAGGCTCTGGATCTTCCTTCCAGAGCTGCCTTACCTTGATGCAGTTGCCACTGACAGCTGAGAACTGACCCTGAGGACCCAAAAAGTCCTTTCCAGACTTCTCTTGCTGTTGGAGACACACTCACTGAGCTACTAGTTGGCCTCTGAAGAAGAGAAAAGGGATACCTGATGTGGAAGGATACTCTTTGGGGTGCAGTCACAACCCAAATGTCATTTCAGTTATTGGCTGTATTTGGTAAGGGCACATTTAAAATCTACATGTGGTCAGGATGCAGGCTGTCAGCACCCTGTTCTGGATCATCCCACCCCAGTCCCTCCGATCATCTTCCCACGGCTGCTGGTTCCTTCGCCCATCACGTATGTGAGGTGCAATCCTGCACCTGGCACAGTGGAAGTGGCAAAAACATACTTGTTCTAGGCACTTTCCTGCCCCTGTTACCGTCAAGTAACCTTTAATATACTTCATTCTCGTGATCCAAACAGCCAAACTCAGACTTTGTGGGTTGTTTCTGTTATGATGAGAAACTGATGGTAAGGTTAGATATTACTTAAACAAAACAAAACAAGTCCTGATCCCATAAGAACAGGAGGATCATGAAACACAGGGTAGTTTCAGGACTCCAAACCGGCTCATTCAGCCAGCTTTCTATCCAAAAGCAGCTCTCTTCATCCTCTCTCTCCTGTTTTTTCCATCCTTCACTGTGACATTTTACTCCTTTTACTCTGTTTCCCTTTTTCCTTTGGTTATTTTTAACCCATGCCCGAACAGAACGCTGTGCTCAAACATGTCTCTGCCCATTGTTTTCATACTGCGCTCCTCTTTGTGCAGGTGCTTCCATTCTTTCCCCTTCCACCATGCAGCTATTTCATTGTTCACTTCATCCGAACGGCAGGCGGTGAGGACAACAGGGGCAGCATGGTGTGAGGCTCCCCTGATTAAAATCTGCCAGCTGAGAGGCACCCGGTCATCCTGATGAGACCTGAAACACGGCTGCTCTGAATGACTGATCCCTTTGAAAGGTAGATGAATCATTTGAAAATAATGAGATTTTTATTACATATGTGTATATATATATATATTTGTAGGAACATTTTCAACAGTCTTAAGATTTTATATCTTAGTATCCCTGTGTTAACTAGTGACACTGTTGAAGGGAACATAGCATGAAGTTGTCTTGGTGAAGGCTGCTCACCAAGATGATTATCAGAGGACTAAGCAAATATGAAGTTTGAGGGGGCTTCAAGAACTTCAGCTCCAGTGGAACAGCTACAGCACTTCTGAGCAAATACTGAAAATGGCCTTGGGGACTGTTTCCAGGTAGGAGCACAACAGTCCGAGCCTGGCTCAGCACTGATGAGCGAGCTAGTTGACTCGTGAGAACCCAGGTATGCCCAGCAGATCAGCTGAAGACATACTGTGCCCGTCTGTGAAATGACAGACAGCACTGGAGTATAGAATTTGCACTGAACATACTAGTTCTGCTTGGGTTTGCGAGCACAGAGCATTCCTCTGCAGATGATGAATGACACTGTGTTGGTGCAAGGCATTTCTGTACCTGGAAGTAAAAGCTGAGGACATCAATATTGAAGATATACCAGTGTAGGCAGAATGTTTGGAAGTCTTCTTTTATGTCTGCTTACATTATTTTCTCATTCTTAAAAGACAAAGATTCTTAAGGTCCATATTGCTTGCCAAGCAAGCTAAAAGTAAGTAAAATGTTCAAAATATTTTATACAGAACGTGCCTACTTGGAAAACTGATCAGACAACTTTCAGCTGTGTCACGTTAAGTTGCTACAACAATGCAGCCTGACAAATGCTTTTAATAATAAAGCATATATGTTTTTCTTAATGAGCACACTAAAGATCCTTCCTTTTAAAGCTAGTAATTATCCCATCATACAAAAGAAAAACACGGGGCAAAGAAGGGCTAAGGAGCTGTCTGATCAGAAGAGCTGCTTTGAGGATCATTAGGAAATGGCATTATTTTAACTGGTAAATCTGTATCCTGTAAAGATACGGTGACAAAACACTCGGGTCTGTGCCCACTGTGGTAAGCAGGGGGCTGAAAGGAGGGAGTTCCCACCCACAGGAACTTGCACCATTAAAACTTGCAGAAGTTGAGCAACTCCCTTGCTCTGCTGGGCAGGCAATGGTTGTAGCAGCAGCCTCTCAGAACAGAGGGAACCGGTGCTCCTGCGCCTGGGCAGAAGCAGTTCCGTGCAGGGAACGGACTGAGAAGTGTCTTGGGCCATCCCCTGCGTCTTTCATTGAGACCAACATAAAAAAATACCCAACAGTGAGACTTTGTGCTAAGAATATAGTAAGAGGGGATTAGTTGGAGAATGACGGAAAATTGAAAAATAAAGTATTGTAGCTTCCATCAGGTCAGTAGCTTACTGATAACACCTCTGTCTTTATGACTATCCACAGCATGCTGCCAACAGCCTCTAACTTCTGTCAGTCCTTGACAAGCTGATGTATACATCATTATGATAAAATGTAAAAAAAAAAAAAAAAGGAGAAAGTGGAGCTGGGCTGAAAAAGTGCAAAGCCCAGGGCTAACCTGATTCATCACTATTACTGTAATTGCATTTCAGCTGCTTAGAAAATATAGCGACCAATTTCCCCGGCTTTGCAATTGAGTATTGTGGTTATGTCTCTTTTTCAGATCCCAGTGACATTTTCCTCCGGTCATTTCATAACCCTTTCATTTTACTTATATTTTCAAGATGTGCTGAGAAGTGACGGTCCACTGGGGTTTCCTGTGCCCTCGGAGCTGCACGTGAACACGGCACGGGCAGGCTGCTGTCCTTAAACCCTCTGTGATTTCCTTTTGGAAAAAGAAAGGGACAACGGGGGTGCCTCGCTGTGTTTGCATGCAGGGAAGCTGGTCACTTGGCCCTGTAACAGCCGAGACTCGTGTGTGAGCAGGAGGAGAACATCTATCTTTCATGACTGTACCACAAATGAAGCAGATATTCTAACCAGCCCCCGGGCTGTCATTGGGGACTTTCAGGTGGAATTTGAAAAAATGCAGGAACCTTGAAAAACAGCTCAAGAGACAGGATGCCGTACTGTAGCGCTCATGACAGACCAACACAGAAAACACTGACCTCAGATAGCTGTGTGACTGGGGGAGCTCTAGCATTTCAGTCCTCTTGGTGCTTTTTGCACTGCCTGAAATTAAAAGGCTGCTTTTGTGTCTTGTTGCTAGCCAAGCCAGGAGTGTCCTTACCACGCAGACAGAGTCCGGGCGATTATTGGTGCCTATCTGTCAAAATACCGACAGAGCTACCGGAACCACGGCAACATTCTTCCCAGGCTTTGACTTGTGACATCTGATAATCTTCATGGTTACATTCAGCACTGAACAACTTCCTCCCAGCCATTAATCATATTAAAAGAAGGACCTTTTTGCAAAAAGCTTCTTCTCTGAGAGCTTTTGTCTGGACAAGTTCTCCGCTGAGGATCTGATCCAAAGCCCACTTGCCCAGTAACTTCAGGTGGCTTTGGAGCAAACCTGGGAAGAGGGATTTTCCTGCAGACCTCAGCAGCCCACGAGCTATTTCAGTGCTTTGCTTCTCCATGCAGCCAGGGCCAGTAGTTACCCTGCGCTGCTGGAACTGGGACGTTGTGCAAGTGGAAGGCAGCTTTTCCTTCTGATTTGCATTAAAATGACATATTTGACTTCTGCCATCCTGAAGTATTAGCAGTTTCTGGCATGTGGTACACAGGTGAGCAGAGGCACTATTTTTTTGTTGTTGTTGTTGACTTGTTTAATTTCTATTAATTTGCCAGGTTAAATTTAATTTGTACAAGGAGCATGTATACATACCATTACAAACCTCAGCTATACACACATAGTAGCGCCAATAATTTGGGCAGAGGCTCCAAGAGTTCACAGTGCTTTAGGAAATCAAGCACGTAATACACAATCAGGAAGGTAAAAGGACAAAAAAATATGTAATAATAATAATAATAAATAGTAATAATAATCATAAAATAAAACAATAATAATAATTAAAAAAACACACACACACACACACAAAAAGAGGAATTGTGATTCAAAGCAGCCTGATGGAAGATTCTAAGCCCACTGAGTCACTTGGCATCTTTCCACCAGTGCTTTGGAGGCAGGTTGGCAAAGAAGGGGAAATAAACAGATGCCTTTGCAAACGAATTATGCTTCAATTGCCAAATATTATCCTCCACTAAAAAATCAGAGCAAACCTTGAACCTGACATAATTACTGGAGTTTTGTTCTGCTAAGTGTTTCGCACAGCACGTTGGTGCCGGCGTCCTGTCTGAGGGCCTGACTTGTCTGCGTGATGTTTGAGAAATAAAAATACTAGATAATTCTTTAAAAAATAGTAATTCAAAAGGTATGGCTAAAGATCGGCTACAATTGCAGGCTCCCCGACAACCTGGTGTGACATTTAAAGTGCAAATCAATAGTACCCTACGGAATGTGAAACGCAACACAGCCTGTCCATGCTGCGTTCTTGCTAGAGAGAAAATGCCAGCATGCTAATAAGAAAATACCGAATGTGACAGTGTTGGGAAGGAGAAGCTGGCAGCCAGGTTTCTCCGTGGAGCTGATGGAGGCCCCTTGGGTGTCCTCCCCCTTCCTTCCTGCTGCTGTGTGTGTGAAATGCAGGAGCAGGGACATCCGTAACGTGATTACACACCGAGATACTGGCTGTCCGGTGTTTCTGAGGGCGTTGGATTAGGGGACTGGGAGCTGGCACCTCGTTACCATCTGATTCCTAATTAGCCATGTGACAGAGGGCATGATGTGGTCATCTCAAGTCTGTGTGAAGTTTAGGAGGAGGTCCCTGCAGCCAGGGGAGAGGCCCAAGGATGCCTGAGAGCACCTGTATGGCAGTGAGAGTTGGATGCTTTAAGTCCCAGACTTTATCCACCCTTTCATCCCAGAGGTGATTAAAGCAGGCTGAGCAACGTCTGAGTTTGGAGTTTATAAGCTTGACTAATGTAATCTCTTGTTAAGATCACCAGAGCTTGGATTAACCAACATGAATTAAGCTTGTCCTGCAGCGTCCAACCGGTGGTATCCAGTAACCTCCCTCAGCAGCAAGGGGAAGACAAAGCTGAAGAAAGGGGCAGCGTGGCCACGGGGGCTGCTGGCCGTGCCGCCTCTCCGGGCCCTTCACCCCGGGGCTCTCGGTTCACTCTAAAATGACAGAGAGCCACCGGGGGACGGGGTGGCCAGCTGGCCCAGCTGGTTTCCTTTCGAAGGATTGCACTGTGCTTTTCCTCCTCCTAAAAGACAATGCTGTGGGTGCAAGTCCCAAATATATATATATATATATTGTTTTATTTTCCTGCTCTTGGTGGGATGCTGTACCTACAGCTTGCCCGTGGCCCCCTGCATGGTTCTGCGTGGGGACCGATGTGTGGTTACAGACGTGTCCCTCAGAGGGGCAGCGACATGGGCAGAGGGAATCCTACAATCACAGTCATTAGTGTTGGAAGAGAGCTCCGAGGTCACCTGCTCCAACCATCCCCTACCACCGATGTCACCCACTAAGCCGTGTCCCCAAGCACCACGTCCAGCCTTGCCTTGAACACCCCCAGGGACGGTGACTGCACCACCTCCCTGGGCAACCTGTTGCAACGCCTGGCTGCTCTTTCTGAGAGAAATGTCTCCTCATTGCCAACCAGAACCTCCCCTGGCACAGCTTGAGGCCATCCCCTCTGGTCCTATCACTAGTTATCTGCGAGAAGAGGCCGCCCCCGGCTCCCCCAGCTTCCCCTCAGGGAGCTGCAGAGAGCAGTGCCCCCCCCCCCCCCCCAGCCCCCTCTGAGGGGCTGGAGGAGCCCGACCCCCTCCACCCCCCTCAGCCCGGCCAAAGGGGGCGTGGCCTCCAGTTGCCCCGCCCCCTTCTACCAGACCCCGCCCCCCGGCGCCTCTCCCGCACCCGGCCTCCCCCCCCCACGCACTTCCGGCCGCCACCGGAAGAGCCGCTGAGGTTCCGGAAGCGCGGTGCCGGCTGCCCGCGGCCGCACGGTGACGGGGCCGGGACCGGGGGCTGGGGCCGGGGGTGTCGGGGGGCGCCACGGAGCAGCGGGGCCCGGCAGGGGCTGCTCCGCGGCTTCACCGGGGGTCTCAGGGCAGCGTGCCGGGCTCCCAGGGTGGGCTCCCCGCGCTCGGGGCCTTCCAGGCCGGGCCCGAGCGTCCGTGCGGGCAGCGCGGGGCCGGCCCTGAGGCGCCTCGGGGGGCTGGCAGGGGACAGGCGGTGCGCTGCTCCCTGCTGCGAGCCCTCGCTTCTGCGTGGGGCGTCAGGAATAACCCCGAAATTACAAGAGCCGCATAAACGTTTCTCTCCGCTTTCCCAAGCAGTGCAACGTGTTGGTCTCGGGTATTTCTTTTCGGTCTCTTCACGAAAACATCGGGCCCTGAAGCGTTAGGTGATGCAAGTTTTGGCCAAATCCGGTCTCTGGAACTAAAAAAGTTGCTGTAGGCTCAGTGCTGTTCGGGTGCAGAGACACCTCTTGTCCCAGGCAATGGGAACGGAGCTGAGCAGACGCGTAACGACACTGGTGGCGTGAGATCTTAGCAGCAGCGTCACGTTTTAGTGTCGTTTCACAGACATCATCCTCGTAAGGAACGGAGGGAATGGGAAGCTTTGTTAACTGGCTATTTCCATTTTTTTGTTACTATTTGAAGCTTTGAAAAAAGGCACGTCAGATTTATTTCCACTAACTAAGGTTTGACTTAGAGTGAATTTCAGAGCACTGATCAAAATACTTGTGTTGACAATTCAAAGGTGGATCTCTGAGCACACGCAGGAAACGGGCAGGGGAAGGGAGGCTGTGTCTCGTGAGCTCACACTGTGTCCCTTACGTGGATGAGTACTGAGGGAATCTCCCATGCAGGAACCAAAACTTTCCTTCCAGTAGTCTGTGGGCAAGCTGTCATTTGGTTGCTTCTCCAGCTCCTGATGTCAGGAGACAGGCTACAGGCACGCCAACAGACTGCCACGCGGGCAGTTCAGCACAGCTCTGCAGGAACCAGGTTTAAAGATGAAGCTCCCGTAGAGCAGCTCT
The DNA here is from genome assembly GCF_011077185.1 of Oxyura jamaicensis. Classification (NCBI taxonomy): domain Eukaryota; kingdom Metazoa; phylum Chordata; class Aves; order Anseriformes; family Anatidae; genus Oxyura; species Oxyura jamaicensis. The sequence continues at coordinate 5,373,935 of NC_048907.1, forward strand.
CTGTTGTCCCCGGGGATATGCGTGCCCCCCCCCTGCTAGGAGCAGGGATGGAAGCACAGCACCGTGTTACAAGTTTCTTCCGAGGCGTGTGCAGCTGGCTCTTGGGTGTTCCTTAAAGGCTCGGTATTTGGGTGGTGTAAAAATTGCTCAGTGCAGGCGTATTTCTGTGGTACGGGGGGGGGCTGTGACCTCTTTGGTTGACTGACCTTGTAACACGCTTCCTGTACTGCTTTTGTTTTTCTGTTTGCCGTGGACAGGAACAAGTCAGCACGATGCCAGCCCTGCCCCTGGATGAACTCCAGCTGACAGAAAAGGATCCCAAGACGGGGAAGCTGAGAACGTTACCGGCACTGGTGAGCTGCGTTTTTCCTGAAAGCCAAACAAGGCCTTGAACAAATTGCTGTCATATATCGAGACCTGGGTAAAACTAGGCTTTGGCCTGGGATATGGGGAAATTTGGACGGCTTTCCTGTTCAGGCCGTTGTTTTACTACGTTCAGGTAGTGAGTTTTCATTTAACCACCATCAAAACAAAAATTCCCAGCTGTGTTCAACATCGCCAATAAAAGGTGTTCTCCTCAAACTCCTCATCCTTTCAAGGAGCAGCCTGGTTAGCAATGTAAGCTGCTGCAGAGGAGAGAACGCTTTGGGAGCTTTTGCAGGCTGTGTGCAGCGTAGCTCAGAGCCGGGACAAGTCTGTGCTTACCGAGACCTCCCGCCCTGTGGCTTCGGTGGGAACCGCGGGGTGGAACTGGAAGTCTCTGCCTCGTGCTTGTGCCTAGCACGAGAATGGCCTGGCTGTGCTGTCACATAAGGACATCAAAAGTCATGCACAAAGTGACATCCACAGCTGGCCTTTTCTTCCAGAACCATGGAGGCCTGGGCAGGGCCTTCTCCTGGGTGTGTTGCAGAAGCGGGGCCTGCTGCTGACGCTGCTGGCTCAGTTTACCCCGGGTGTTTGTGTGGGCTGAGGCAGAGCTCGGAGCTGCTGCTTGTTATCAAAGCGCCTCTCGTTCCTGGCTGGGGGGATCTGGGCAAACTGCTCGGTAACCCTCGGGAAGGGCAGGAAGAAGTTTCTTCTTCGTATATGGTGGTCATATCGGGGTGACTTTGTGGAATGTTGTTCGAGAAGTAGCTTGGAGGAAAAAGAGAGGGCACAGACAGCATTTCAAAGGCATGACATGAAGCTGCCGCTGTTTGTTTTGGAGGTGTGGGAGGGCTGCTTCGCAAGGCTTTCGGTTAATGGAGTGCAAGGAGCATCATCTGCTGAATTGCAGAGGTCTGAGAGCGTTGCTGAAAAGTAAGGACACAAACCTGCTGATGGGCTGTCTTTAAAAACCAGAAAATTGGAAGTTGTCAGGGAACTGAGTGACAAATTGTATCAGAGCGGGACTTTTGTGTCAGCTTCCAAAAGTTCAGCGAGCAGCGCAGATGGTAACTGGGCATTCCTGTCGCTTCTTCTGTGGTTTTAATCCAGTCTTTTGGCTTTCTGCAGCACCCAGAAATAAAAGCAGATCGGTCTTTTGTGCTATACAGACCGCCACCTGTTGTCAGAGATCCTGCCTTAGTGGAAGAGTTCCTGGAGCGAGCGAAATTCATTGCAGATGACCTGGACTGGCTGCTGGCTCTGCCTCATGATAAGTTTTGGTGCCAGGTAATAACAGGTTGTGGATGCTGGAGGAAAAATGTGAATGGTGGCAAAAGGCGTGGATTTTAAATCGTCTTCATAAAGACTTGCACATCCTCAGTACGTCCTTTATCAAGCATTTTGGGTACTGCACCTGAGATTGCAAAGGAAGCAGTATTTCCCTGTAGGTTCTTCGTTGCTGATTTTAAAAGTTTGTGTTTCATGGGTGGGTGAATCTGAAGTGCTTTGGCTTCTCGGTTTAACTGGGCTGCCCACGAGTGCGACCTCTGACTGTGCGCCGTTCCCTCCTTTCCCCTTCTCCTGTTGTGCCAGGTGATATTTGATGAGACGCTTCAGAAGTGTCTGGACTCCTACCTGTGCCACGCTCCTCGCAAGTTTGATGTGCTGTCGGATTGCCATCCAGAGGTGAACGACATGCAGAAACGTCTTCATCAGAGCGTCTTTCTGACTTTCCTGAGAATGTCCACTCACAAGGAGTCCAAGGTAAACATGTCCTTGCCCGACAGGCACACCGGGCTGTGTAGCTTAGGAAAAAAGGCAACTGGAGAAATTAATCGTGTTTCTTATTTGCATGTCCTAGCTGCATTCCTCCCCCTGTCTATTTTTATCAGTCTGCTGCTCTGTGTGGAGTTGATAACCACTCAGAGCTGAGGCATCCGAACTATGTGATGATTTCTTAGGAAGGAGAGGCAGGCAAACAGCTCTGTAATAGCAGGTTAGCAATGTGTGGTGCTCCGATACGCTGGGGTGAGAGAAGAAAGAGCAAGCTGGCCTTTGTGGCTGCGTGGCATACTGGCTTTTCAGGCTGCCGCTGGCTGAGTATTCACTGCCTTGGTCCCCCTGTGCCTGTGCCGTGCGGTGTCACGTCATCTGTGCTAACGCTCGTCTCTGCTTGAACTTTCTCCGTGTTTTGGACGCACAAAGAAATTGCTCTAAATTACTGTTTTCTTGGCATCATAATTGAGAGGCGTGCTCATCCCTAATTGTGAGTGCGACTCCCATGAGCAGCTGTGGAATTTTCGCAAGCCTTTGGGCAGGATGAGGCACCTTGTGTTGTGGTGATTACTCCCTTGATATCTTCCTTGGCTCACTTGGTGTTATTTGGTGGCGCGGTGATTCGTGTGATTATCGCAGTGGTGACATTCGGACACGGAGGAGAGGTTTTGGGGTGGGAGTTGGAGCAGGGAGGGAGCAGGTGAAAGGAATGCTGGAGCCTGCAGCTGGCACCGCCTCAGCAAAAATACTCGACACCTCTATGGTGTCTTTCATTCCGGGATCTGATTAAAACTTACCACCCCAATGAGGCAGACAAGCATCTGAAACCATTTCATAGCTGAGTAATTTGAAGAGAATGAATGGTCTGTTGTCATGCAGGCAGTCTGCAGCAGTTCTAGAAATTGAACCTAGCCAGCATAAAGCCCAGGCCTTCTGCTCTGGCAGGGAAAACGTGCACACTGCCTTTCCCTGTGATTGAAAACGTTTGCCATCCCAGGCAAATCTGTCTTCTGAAAATCGCTGGCTCCAGAACTGCATTTCAGCTTGCTTGCTTTCCAGTGTCACAGACAATGGAATTTTTGTCATCTAGAATTTGAAAAGAAATTCCTTGAGCGCCGTGAGTCACGTGTTGGACAGAGATTTTAGCAGTCAGGTTGCAGAGCTGCAGTTTCTGAGTTTCCTTCCTACTTCTTGTCACTGGTGCAGTCATCTTTGCTGCCTCGGTTCTTCTTTTCCAGGATACCAATAGCCTCGGGCTGGGATTTCATGTGGATTTTTTCAGCATCCATGCCAGTTAAGCTCTTCCTATGCCTGGCTACTTATTCCTACTCCTGAGCTGAGCCTTTTTTGTGTCAGCCCAGCTGTTCATTTCACCATGTAGTGAGATAGGACTGAGAACTGAACCAGCCATAAACCAATTGCCTTTTGTTTTAACTTCAGTTCAGGGCACAGCTTAGCTGAGTAAGCAGAGGTGCAAGGCCAGTGGCATGGTGTGGTGGCAGTGACAAGCAGCTGGGAATGGGGGGATAGAAAGGTCTGCAGAAACTGGTGTAAACAGAGTTGCTGCCTCCTGTGAAGCAGAACCTTCAGTGCACATCTTAGAGATGTTTTAACAAGACCTGCAGCATTATAATGACATTTGTAAAGTAAGATATGGAGTTTCCTTTATGTGATGTTTTTTTCTTTGTAGGATCACTTCATCACTCCCTCGGTCTTTGGAGAAATTATTTACAACAATTTCCTGTTTGACATCCCCAAGATTCTGGATCTCTGCGTGCTCTTCGGAAAGGGCAATGGTCCCCTGCTCCAGAAGATGATCGGTTAGTTCAAGCCAAAGAACGGCTTGGTGCTTTCAGGCTGTTGCTTGCCTAGGATGGCAGGCAACAAATGAGGTTTGATGCTCTGAAAACAGCTAGAATACTGTTCTTAGAATAGTTGTTCTTAGCCACAGTGTGAGAGGACTGTGAATACTCTGCAAAATCTGATAGTGTGGCTGTGCAGCTTACTGGTGCATGAAGTGGGAGAACTTGAAATTTCGATGCAGGCATTGATTTATGTAGTGCTTTCAAACTGCAAAGCACTTTGGAGCATTGCTCAAGCTGTGCTTATCCCGAGATATCTGTATCTGTCCAGTCACCCGCAGTGGCAAGTGCATGTTAAGCAACATCTCAGCCTTGGATGCTAGAATCTGGTAAAGAAGAGGGTGCGTGTTGGTTTAGCTCCTGTGTTTGTCCCGTGCTCTCTTCCCAAGAGAGCTACTTGTGATCTTTAACATCTACCTGAGCAACAGGTGGAAGAGTACCTAACCTTGGATTAAGGGAGTCTTTGTTCTTAAATGCCCAATTTGTCTGCAGTTCATGTCATGAAATATTTTTTTTTTCTTTGGTGGCTATTTCTGTCTCGTTTCCAAGTAAACTAGCACGGGAAGCGCTGGAGATCATGTGACACAGCCAAATTTCCAGACCAGAAAAGCTTGGAAGCTTGGAGTCTTTCAATCCCTTTGTCCTTTTTCACTAATTTTCCCTCTAAATTTAGCTGTCAAGCCTCAGAGGTGGGAAGGAAGCATGACAAGATAGATAGTTCTCTTTCAGATGTGAAATATAAATTATCTGGGTATTAAAATATTCTTCAGAAGACTCAAGTGTGTGAAACCTCATTTGAATTTTACGTACCCTCTGGGGTGCGACGCAGTAATGCTGCATGTTAAGTGACCAATGATTTGTTCACCTGATTATTTGCTTTATATTGTCAAGAGTAATGGCGTGAGCAGTTCTGCAGTGTAATTCATAACTTGATAAACTTTAGGTTCTTCTCCAGGAATAAATTTCTTTGAAACCTGTCTCATAACTCTTACCCATGCTCTGTCCTTGCTGGAGAACTCTGTTAATTTTCATAGTCTGAACAGTAATTCACAGGAAAAGAGGCAGCCTCTGCACTTCCTTGGTCAGGATTTATGGTGTGCCATTACTCAGAGTATTTTGTGAAGGTAATGAAGTCCTGGTAATATAATAGCAGGTATTACTGAAGCCTCATTACCTTTAAGAAATATTCTACAGAACATTTTCCAGTGTATGCTGAACTGTTATCAGTAATTAAAAGTCAACTCCATTTGTTAAACAAAGGAGCTAGGAATGTTTAACGATCGTATTTGCATTATTCATCGATTCTGCCTGAGGCGTGAATCTTCTGACATCTCCTTTGCTCGGCTGCGCATATTTTTGTTAGCGGCCCTCCAGTTTTACTGAGGAGCTGACGGAACAGCTTTGTAGGAGCGGGCACTGTGCGCGAGTCGAGAAGTGAATCTGTGCCCAAGTCCTAAATGGGGGTTAGCCACATCTGGACGGGACGAGGGGTGTCAGTAGTGAAAGTGTATCTTCTGGTTTAAATTTGCATGTTGACATGACTGTCTGAACTCATGGGAAGTGGTCTCCTTCACCCTCTCTTCTCAGAAAATATCTTCACTCAGCAGCCAAGTTACTTCGGTGACCTAGATGAAACTCTGCCCACTGTCCTCCAGGTACTGCTTCTTTGCTTAGCCCAGGGCTGAGCACAGGGGCGTAGTTTTGGGGACGGGGGGAGGGAGTGAATGTGGTCACAGGCAAGCAGAACGTATTTGTTATAGCTCTCATTTGTATTTGTTCTCTCTCATATTGTGATGTCTCTCTCTTGTATAGATGATGGTAGAAGTGGTTAGTAAGATAAAGCATGTCCCACTGCTTTCCCCAGTCTTTTTTTAACACCTTTCTGCTCTCTTGATCCAGGTGTTCAACAATATTTTGCATAAGTGCGGCTTGCAATGTGAAGGAGCCTCTGCTGAGCCCCAGAAACTGGAAGAAAGAGTAAATGTGACTCCTGGGAACATGCCCCTCCAGGTGAGCTGTTGCTCCGTGCCCTTTACTGTTTGTGGTCCTGCAGACTGAACGGTCTGTGAAGCACTGAGACCACAGAGGGTCATTCTGTTCCCATGTAGCTCGTACAGCATGTCAGTGTGTCATTGTTTTCTCTGCTTGTCATATGACTTGATGATAAAGCCTTTCCACCATGAGATCGTGTATTTCAAGCATGTCCATCGTATCATGAGTTCTTTTTAAACGTGGCTTTTTTTTTTTTTTTTCACTTAACCAGCTTATGAGCAGTGTAACAGCATCTGACAAACCTCTAAATGATCCTGGTAGGGATCAGAATTGGTCTTTTCTTCAGAAATGTTTGTTTAGCAACAGTATACCTTAACTCTGGTTAATTAATAGTGTTTTTTTTTTGTGCTGGGTGCTGAGACAGGTCATATGGTCTGTATTGTGGGGGTTCTTACAGCTGTCCTGGGAATGCATCTTGCACTGAAATGGACCACTGAAGTCAGCCCTTGAATTCCTGCAATATTGCTTTGCAGTGTTTTCAGCTAGATGGGGAAAAATACTGCATGTGGAGGATATGTAAAGGGCAAAGCCACTGTCCAGAACAGGAAGTGACGAGGATTCTTGTGATTTAACAGAATCTTTCACAAGAGTGAGCAGTCGGGATGGCACTGTAGATCTTTAAAGGACAGAAGTTTCAGTAGAGGTGTCATCTCTCTGCCTGTAGACCCAGTAACAAAGTGCTTATGGTTGATAGCAAACTCTCTTCCTGCAATCAAGAAAAAAGGCTTGGCCTGAGCATAATGTGTCCCGGGTGGAGTGGGTTATACTGTGTGCTTAGGAAGCCTTGTGTGCTTTTTCTCTCAGTAATTGTTCTTTCTCTCTCAGGAGCTGAAGGATATCGTGCTGTACTTGTGTGACACTTGCACAACACTCTGGGCGTTTCTTGATGTCTTCCCACTGGCTTGCCAGACCTTTCAAAAACATGAGTTTTGCTACAGGTACATCCTCGGCTGCAGACAGAGCTTATTTTGGTGAAGTAAAAATACTGAATGTGCAGCAGTATCCTGTCCCAGTGCCGTTACTGACAAGAGTGTACAGATTAAATGCAAGTAAAGACGGCTAGGTTCAGACCTGTGGGAATACACAGGCTCTTGGTAAATAACACAAAATATTATAGGGGTGCCTAGAGTTTCTGTTAAATGTTCACCTTCATCATATCCACGAGCGATCCTAGGGTCAGGCAACAACGACAATTTCAAAACCCAGCTTGCTTTTGAAAGGAAAGGATGGGGAGGGACAAGCAGAAAAGCTCTGTGTATGAAAATGGTTTCCTTCCATAGGACCTGAAACGTAGGAAGTAGAAAGTCTTTTGGAGTAACGACGGTCCGTCCGAGTCTGAAAAGAAACATTTTTGTTTGTTGTTGTGCCTAAGTTTTGTGCTAGAGAACATCACTGAGCTTTGGCAAAAGCTGAGTGCCTGGGAGAAGGTGACAAGCCAGCGCTGTCACAGCTGGGCTGACAGCTAATTCCCTGCCCAGCTCGGGTTTGCAGCGACGGTGAGTCAGGATGGTCACAAGGAGCAGACAGCAGAGCGTTCCCACAGAGGCTGCAAGTCCTTGAGTGACACTTTCCCAGCTTGCTCCGGGTGTTTTAAGCCCCCTGATCACCTGGTAGATTTCTGGTCACTTTGCTTAGGACCAACTGAAATGCTAGTTTATTATACTTAATTCTCTTGTTTTGTTTCCTTGTGTGAAGGAAGGCTTTTTCTTTTTCCTTTTGTTTCCAATCATGTTGCAGACCTCCGAAGTCTTGCAGCTGTCAGTGGTTTATGGACTGCAGGTTGAGTAATGCTGCTCCAGGGTGTGTGGGTTTCTGTCCTCTGCTGTTGTTGTCGAGTCAGTTATTGAAAGAAGAGCAGATTGGTGGGCTGTTGGTGGCTGTTGGAGTTGGCAAGCAGTGCTGCTTGCACGCTTGGTTACTCAGAGGAGGAAAGCTTTTTATTCCACTGTTGATGTCAGAGATGTGCTAAAATACTCTTGATCTCTGCAGCGGGACAGCAGCAACATTTTCATTACTTCTCAATATGGACTAGTCACCGGGTCTTTGGAGTATGGGGAGGGAAAACTGATCTGCGTGTCATATGTTTGGAGCCAGTCTGAGGCCGAATCTGTTGGCACGTGCTCATTTATCTCCATGACTAAAAGGATCAACCAGCTTCTGCTGCATTTGCCTCAAGGATATTCATTTAACACGTTTGGCACCTAATACGAAACACGGATGTAATGTTCCCATGGAGGCCCTGCTCATCAGTTCAGCGGGCTTGGCTTTTGTGCAAAATGCTGTAAACCTTTATTTTGTAACACCCAGCTACTCAGGAAGCAGCATTGGATAATGTTTTGTGAGGACACGCTTCTCCACATCTCTTGATGCTCTGTTCCTGAATAAAAGGGTCTGGGTGGGCTGCCCGACACAAACCATGAAACCAGACCAGTCAAACCTTTGTTTCCTCTCTGTCCATCCTAATGAAACATCCTCTTAGGCTTTCTGCATGTTGGAAATCTTCATCTAAATGCTCACTTACAGCAAGGACAAATAGCAAGACCAATAAAACATTGTTGGAAATCACACCCTGTTTCATAACCAGTTTTTAGGTAGGGCCACAAGAATATTGGGGTGGGAGGGGTTGTCTTGGGATAGACTCAGCTTTTTGCAGACTGAGAATTTGTGCTTGGGATTTTTCTCAGCTGAGCAGATTGGTTTTTCTATTTAGCAGCGTGATGCTTTTCAAACGCGTTTCTTTGCCTTTATTTTTAAAGATACGTTGATTGTTTCCTCAGGCTGCTGCTCTTTGTTTATCGTGTATTTGCTTACTTGCGCTTCAGGAAACAAATGGCAAAATGGGTAATGCCAATGAGTACTGCTAGTGAGGAGTGAAATTAAGCGTTTGATTTGTCTTTTAGTGTTGCAAATGATTTTGGAAACCTCGGTTGATTGTTACCGTTTGGTGCCTCTTTCTACAGATTAGCATCGTTTTATGAATTGGCCATTCCTGAGCTGGAGTCTGCAATTAAGAAGAGGCATTATGAGGATAACAGGTGAACATGTCTGCGAAGACTTGCCTTTTCTTTTCAGTAAGACTCTCTCAGGGCTTAGTTAAAAATGTACTTCATGCTGCTTTGCCCACCTCTGCAAAGTCTCTCTCTTTTTTTTTATGCTGCTTCAAAGAGCTCTGAAGAGGCAGCTCTTCTAATGCCAAATTTTCCTGGGCAGTGGGGTGACTAATAATTCTTTCACTGCTGTCTAAGAAGAAACTTGATGGGAGATGCATCCAAATTGTAACAAAGTGTGAAAATGGGAATGATATCTCTTTGTGTAGACTGGTCTCATTGCATTTCAAAGCACAGGCTGTGCTGATACAGTTGATATATCATGAGCCTAGCTCTCAGGGCAATTGGCGATTGAGACCAACTTTATTTAGAGCATGGATTTTTCTTAATGAGTATGGAATGACTCTAATCTCTGGTCCTCGCAGCAAATAGATGATTCAGCTAATGCAATCCCTCCTCTAGAGGGATAACTCTGGAGGAATGTTAAAGATTCGGATTTCTTGTGCTGACACCAACAGTGTGTTTTTTACTCTCTCTGAAGTGTTTTTGCTGATTTGTGGAGGAGAATTTCACATTCCAGAAAGAAAGTGATGGAAGCTTTTCACATCCTCATAAACCAAGTGTGTCTGCAGCCCATCTTAGAAAGCAGGTATCGGTGTTTGGGCTTTGTGGTACTAGCCAGCTACTTGATTTTTTCCTATTTTGAAAATAGTTAACTAATAAGTACTTGCTAGCTGTAGCTCTGTGAGTAATTTCAAAATGAAGGCAAGTGAAACTACCCTTATTTTATAAATGAAAGAACTGAAATGACCCAAAACCGTGCTGAAGATTTTGGGTGAGAACCAAGAACATGGATCTTGGTTCCAAGTCCAGTGCTCTGCTGGGCAGATCTCTTTGCTTGTGCTCATTACAGGTTTCATAGATGGCTGGCCTCCGTGGCTCCCGTTCTGCTTTTTCTTAATAGTTAATACTGATCCAATGCAAAGGGCAGCCTGTCCTGCTGCGAGTCTCGATGCATCGGCAGCCATGGAAGGTTTAGGCTTTGTAAAAGAAAGGTTGCAGCAGGAGCTTGCTTGGCATCTGTTTCTGCGTAGTGAGCAGATATTTTCTGGGAGGTTCACTGCTGTAATCCCAAGACAATTTGCAAAAGTGCTACACACCCTTTTCTGCTTATTGCAGGTCTGAGCCATCAAACAATGATTTGTGAAGTCTGTCGAGCCTTGTAATTGTAACTGTGATAATGCTTTAGATCTAACTGGCTGAAATGTTTGCTGAAGCCATAAAAGAAGCTTGTTTCCATTTGACCCTTTGCATCAATGAAAGCCAAGAAGTGAACTGAAATCTCTTTTCAGATGGGATTTTGCCTTGATGTATGAGCGTTACTAGTTTGAGCAGAATGTGGAGATTGTGCAATGTGGTAGGCTTACTGCTGAGTTTTTGACTCCGGGCCATTGTTTTCTGCAGCTGTGAGAATATTCAGCCTTTTATTGAAGAATTTCTACAGATCTTCACGTCAGTGCTTCAGGAAAGGAGGTGAGTCTGGCTGAAAAAAGGCCCAAGGGGAGGGTCAGCTTGCCTTCCTCTTCCATTCTTTACACCAGAATTGCCCAAGACATTATTATGAGGGGTTACGATGCATCTGGGAGTTAGAAATCATTCTAACTAGCTGGGAGAGCTGCTGTGAGAGGATTTCCGACTGCGGTACAGACTTTATTGTAAAGATGAGGAGGATGTTGTGTGATGCGGAAGAATGTTATTCTTCACTCTCTTTAATCCTGACTTTCAAAGTGGAGGATAGCAATTTAGTCATTAGCTACCTTGACAAGCTAGGCTGTTATTACTAATCTGTGCTTTTCAGCTGGGGTGATCAGACCAGAAAGTTGTTAAGTGCTAATGCTGAGGATGCAAAGTAAATGGCAGAACAGGGAATTTGATCTTGTCCTCCTGGCACTGCTGTCATTCTGATCACGTTCAAATCGTAAACCGTATTTTCTCTATAATGCAGCACTGGCTCACGGCTCGGAACACCAGGAGTGTTACAGCTGGCTCTGATGGGTTACTGGGAAGTGTCGCTGCAGTATAATGGGAGCAAAACCAGACAGGGCAGCACGTGCTGAAATTCCCTAGCGGGTGGGAGGCTGTACACGTTCTTGCTACCTGAGCAGTGAGGAGGCCAGGGTGGCATAGCAGGGATGCCAGCATGTGGCAGGTCTGCAGCTAATTAATTCTTTAGTTCAACTGATTAAACTTGCTTCTGCATTCTTAGATTTCTTCGTGACTATGATGAGCTGTTTCCTGTTGAAGATGATGTCAGTCTGCTTCAGCAGGCATCCTCCACGCTGTATCCTTTGCTCTCACCATGTTTTGCATACCTGGATGCTCTTAGATTCTTCCATGGCAGTGGCATTTCCACTGTTGCTGCCTCTGGTTAAGCTGAATGACCGGCAACAAAGGACTGAAAAACCTTCTCTTAAAAAAAGAGAGGGGGTAATCACAGCGTCACAGAATGGTGAATGTTGGAAGGGCCCTCTGGAGGTCATCAGGTTCAACTCCAGGCTTGGGAGTTACTGAAAAATGCATAGCTACTTCAAGGTGAGGTCTGAAAATGAGCATCTGGAACGTGAGAAACTTCCTTAATGCTGTCCTCTTAGAGATGAAACCAGGACAGCCTATATCCTCCAGGCAGTGGAAAGTGCATGGGAAGGTGTGGACAGGAAAAAAGCACAAGTCACTAAGGATCCAACATCACCAGCAGCATCTAATGGAGCATCAGCAAGGGTGGAGAGCGCTGCTGAGGACAGAGGAGAGCTTGGGGCTGCATATGCCTCAGAGGATGAGGTGGGTAGAGCACCTCTGTTCTCACTTTGTGAAGAGAGGATTGGTTTGCTCAGCTTTTCGGGCTGCATGAAATCTAATCCCATTTCTTACCTTTGCTAAACTTTGGTGCAGACCAAGTACAGCTACATCTAAACCCTGGCTTTATCTTTAAGTAAATTTCTTCAAAATCCTATTGGCGTGGGTTTCCTGTTGCTGTGTTTTTTTTCAAATACCGTGTTTCGTCATTGTAGGTCTTGTGCGTATTTTTAAAATGCGTATTTCATATGTTATTTGAGGAAAGGATTTACCAGAGTGTTCTTGCTGACTCAGGGACAGACAGAAGTGGTTGTGCGCCCAACTCCATCACAGACTTTGTACAGTATAAGCAACTTAGCTGCTTTCTCTTCTTTTGACTTCAGTCTTTGAATTCTTTGTTTAAATCCTGATAACCAAAACTGCTCCTTTCTCTTTTTTAACATGTACCCACCTTGCCCCAGCTGCTGCTGCTTGCCAGTAATGCCACCTATTCTGTTTGGTTTATGTAGTGTGCTGGTGCAGCTGCTGCCCCCCCCACCAAGGTGTCAGGGGTGGAGCTGGACTCCCTGATCTCTCAAGTGAAAGACCTGCTGCCAGACCTTGGTGAGGGCTTCATCCTGGCCTGTCTGGAAGAGTACAGTTACAACGCAGAGCAGGTGATCAACAACATACTTGAAGACAAGCTGGTGCCGTCCTTGGACAAGTTGGACCGAACGATGCGAAGGTGTGGGACAGGACTTTGGTGCTGTTTTAATGCCTTTTGATTTTAGACTGCGGTTATTATTTAATATCCTTCCTTTTGAAGGTTAGACACCTGTAGCAGAAAAGTTCTAAGAAGTTGTGTGTGTTTTCTTGGGGTAGGTAGCTGCAGAGAGAGCTTCTCCTTGCCATGTGCCACTGACTTTCTACCCTCGTTGTGTCCTCACACAAGATGGGAACATTCACAGTTCAGCATTTCAGTACAGCAGATGCTGGGTTGTGTTTTGTACTTGTCCATTAAACTCTCAAATATTAAAATTCCGTTATGGGGACATCGGCTTAGCCTGGGCTGGGCAATAGTATGTTGTTGTCTCCAAAAGTTACTTTGCTGCAGAGGACAAGGTCGCAGGTGTCCAGGTGCTAGCGCTCCTGCAGAAAAGGGCAACCTCAAAGGAACTAAGAGAGGTGGAATTCAATCTGCAGGGCAAAATACAGTGTTTGAAAGGCCACTGTTCTGTGGTTGAAGTTAAACCAGGGAGATTGTCAAAGGGTAGAGAAAATGGATTTGAATTGCCATTTCCAAACTTGCCAGCCTTTTGCTTGCTTCTCTGGGTTGTACATGAGATTGTAGGGTTTGTAACTGGCAGTGGAATTGAGTTGTTTTAGTTGTCTGCAGCTGCTAGCATGTGTTTGTGCTGCAACAGCAGTTCCTGACTAAGTGTCAGGATGTGAATGTGCTGGTTGTTCACATTTCATGGAGGAATAGGCAGACTGTCTCATTGTTGCATTAAAAAAGGAAAGCGTCCTTATCAAAAAAGTGACGTAAAAAAAATCTTAGTTCTGCAACAATCTTCATGCTCTTAGAGTCGGATCTGCTGACTCCGGCACAAATGACATGGGGTGGGTTTTTGGAAGGTTCTTTTTTTTTTCTGCTCGTACTGCAAAGCCAGCAGTTACAGAAGATATAGCTGGGTGTTTTTTTCTTGCCTTTTGCATTTTGAAACAAAACTGTCAGTTCAGTAGCAAATGTACAGTTTTGATCACTGCTGACTTTGGAAGTGAACACAGCAGCATTTTTGGATGCCCAGCTGAGCTAGCAGCACCAACAGAATGAATGCAGAGACAATGTTTTTTTGACTTACAAATTGAACAAACGTAACCTGGAACTCTGAGACAAAATTAAAAAGGAGCCACGGAGAGATAAATATCCTGAATTCAGCAGCAGGACACTATTGCAATGCTTGCTGCTGTGTAATTCATCATACTTAGCGATTGACTTTACTGAATTGGCGTTTTGAGACCAGTCTTTTAGGCGATCTATGCTCCTGAACAGTTCAACTTATCCTTTAATGAGCAAAAGAATTTCCTTTTTGCTTTCTGTTAAATTGCTTTTGGTTTCCCCACAAAGGTACTTTTCAAAAACTGTGGCTTTTATCTGAAACCAGTGCCATGTCGTGGTTGTGCACGTACCACGCTGCAGCAGTGAAATGAAGGGATTACAGTCTGTGTCCCAGTCAGCCAGCAGCACAGCGAGGATCGTGGCATGCAGTGGATGCCTGCGAGAATGATAGAGGATAAGCCAGGAAGGAGAGGACTTGGTCTTCCTCATCTTCACCTCTCTTTGCACTCTCTCTTTTAATTTATTTTACAGACAGCCAAAGCCAGACCCTACACCTCTGCTCACTTCCCGCCATAATGTTTTCCAGAACGATGAGTTTGATATTGCCAGTAGGGATTCAGTGGACGTTTCTCGGATACAAAAAGGCAAGCGGTGAGTAGTGTGCATCTTTAATTAACCCTGTCTGTCAGGAGGAATGAACCTACAGATTTGTTTCTGCAGGAAGCTGTTGGCAGGGCTAAGGCTTATCAAAAATGCTTCCTGCTTGTTCGCTCTTTTTCTCTGGGAAAGTAAAATTGAATACTACCAGGGGTTGATTTCAGTTCAGTGTTTTTCCTAATTGCCTTTCCTCTGTACGCTGCTGGCAAGTGCACTGCCAAGCTCATTTGTAATGTTGTGTTCTTGCTTCTTGGTCTTAATGTTAAACCTGCACTGAAGAACAAACCTGAAAAGAAACCATCTTCACTAGCCTGAGGTTGTGACTCAGAGATAACACAATGGTTTGTTTTAGATACAAGTGAAGTTTCAATATCCATCCACTTCCAAATCTGATAACACTGGGTTGGGGGGGGGGGGGGGGGTTAGACTGCCTTTGTTCCTGCTGCTCCAAGCCCTGCAGAGGTGGCGTTTACCTCACTTTTTGCCTGGTTTGGCATTTTGTTCTGCGCCACACTCCCTGCCCATTTCCTCTTGGCTCCCGCTAGCGTCAGCCATATCTCAATAATATGGTTGATTTGTTTCAGATTCTTTTTGAGCGCTTTTTCCTCTAATCAGCGAAGTATGATATTTATGTTGGTATGTATGAACAAGGAATCTAAATAAGAGTGGCTGCAGACTGAACCGCGTGACCCTGGGAGCTCCCAGTTAATGTTTCGGTTACAAAGCTGCATCAAACTATCAGGAGAAAACCGCTTTTGTCCCAAAGTCCAGTCAAACAGTTCTTCAGCAGCAGTGCTATGGTTATAGGCAAGGAAATACTTTTTTTTTTTTTTCTCTGGACAAGGTAAAGACTTTAGAAACGCCCGTAGCTCAGAATTCCCAGGCACAATATTGTCTCTCCCTCCGCATCGTGTTGGCCAGCTCGGAGTGCAGGCAGACACCTCGTCTGCAGGAGTGGCGTGCACTGGTGTGCTCAGGTATCGCCCGGCTGCCCTGGGCTTTGTTCCGTGTGGGTGGCTGCTGAGAGCGCTCCCCGGATCGGGTTCAGCACCGTGCACCCTGTCTGTGGAATAACCCAGCGGGGAGCTCCCTCTGCAGATGGCTTGCAGAGCTTCCTAAGTTGTAAGTCATCCCTCAGCTGGGTCGTGGGACCCTGTTCCCACGGCATTGCCCTCTGGCTGCTGCCAAGGAGGAGGCCGTGCCTTCTCTCCAGGGGTAACACTACCCCTTGAGAAAGCTGCCATCTCTTCTGCCATACTGTTACGTGACCTCTTACTGCTGCTGTTCCTGGCGTCGCCTGGCATCCCTCAGGCTATGTCTTCATTTCAAAGCCATTCTTATATGGAAAGAACTCTGCGTGGGACTCCAGACTCCTCATTATTTATGCTTTGAATGGTTCTTAAAACCTGAAGGTAACTAGCTGAGATCAGCAATGTGTGCCCTACACCCAAAGCTGACTGTATCTTTCTGAATCAAAGAGTAAGCTCTGGTACCTTGCTCACTGGGATTTAACATTCACAAGTCTGTAAATATGAGGAGTGTGTCCTTTCAGCCCTAAAAGTGGGACTTTTTCAGTAGATGTCTTTGTTCTACAAGCGAGAAACCCAGGTGTCTGGGTAATAGAGTTTGAGACCTGCGCACAGCTCTAATTGTATCTCTCTCTCCGTATTGCTCTCCTTAAAACCCTTTCCTCTCCAAATTCTGCTTCTGTTCAGAGTGCCGCTGCTGCTGCGCATGGTGTTGCAATAGTGCTTGAAGAGCCAGAGCAGGTTGGGCCCCATTGCGCTAGCTGCTGTGTGGATAAGTGTGAGCAGCTTGGGGCAGGGACTGTTAATAGAAGGAGAAAGCCACACCAGGATGAGGAGAAGAACAGGCATGAGGAAATGAATACAGTAGCGTATACGCGATTCTTTGCTGATCTGGAAGAGTGATCACAGCTTTTTCTGCATGTCCAGCCATAATCACCAAGTGAATCTGTCTCTTGAAGTCAGAGCATGTCTTGAACACCAGGAAAAAAAAAAAATCCCACTTGTTTTTTCCTGGAATTGCTGCCTGAAACATTTCATTGCAGCTTTGCTGCAGTCATCAGACCAGCTCAGCAGGAAACAATTATTGAATGTTTAGTTCAGTCTCATGCTGAATACCAACAGAAGATGTTATCCCCGCCTAGGTATGTGTGAACTAACCACATGCTCCGTAGGGCATTTTGCAGTTAAATTTCAGGCATTTAACAATGAGTCATGGAAGAGAAGGGAAGCAATATATCTATGATGTTACTGGATTTTGAAGTTCTTAAGAAAAATCAGGCTTCTTGGATTGCTTCCCCAGTTCTTGCTAGAATATCACACAGGTCTACCCGTTCCTGATTCACACAAGGTTTGCTTTGGGAAGATTCTCTGGTAACATCCAGATACCAAACAGATCACTGATGCATGTTCCTCCTAAACTCTGGGGGCTGCAAGCTGTCCTGTGAATACTTGAAAGTGGATTTCCCGTTGCTTTGCTATAGGCGTGTACTTGGTTGGTCTGAAAAACAGGACTTCCTCATGCAGCTTGAGACACAGCATCGCAGTGGCTGTTCTTCAATATTTCTGCCAAAACTTCTGTTTCTTGGTCTTTCATTCTTTAAAATGACTACTGCTTACTTGCCTTGTAAACGTTCAAAAAATTGCACCTGCAATGCCTTAGACCAGCAGCACAGGTCTGCTGTTTTGTTTCTCTCTTAGTTGTGCTAATCCTAATTTGCTGTACGGGTATTTTGGGGGGGGGGGGGGTCTTCCCATCTACATTCATATTTTGCAGCTCATATTTTGTAAGCTGAGTTTTGGACTGTGGGAGCAGGTATGTCCGTGCAGCCCTGCTCTGCAGTTCGTAGCTAGGCATGCTGCTGCAGTGAGACAGTGCTGCAGCGTGCTGTTAGAGGGCACTCTGGGCCTCGCAGAGCTGTGTCCTACCCCGAACAGTCTGCCATTCAGAATTCTTGTGAATTCTTGTGTTATCTGGGTCTTGGCCAAAATTCAGCTCGAGTATAATTGCACTTGGCCTTCTGTTAAACCTTCCTTTCTGTCCCAGCTGACAGTGGCAGTCTCCAATTCCTGTTCTTATCTCCTGTGTAAATCTTGCTGGGCTTCTGTTTAAAAATGACTTTGTCCCAAGCCAGGAGTGGCTGACTTCAGAAGGCAGACAACCAGTCCCGTTACAAATCAGAGGGGGAATAGGAAGGCCGAAGCAGTGCTTGTGAAGTTTGGGGTGGGACCTGTATTGCTTCAGCTTCTACTTAATAGCAGGAGAAAAAGTAACTTACAGAGATCTTTCCGCTGCCTTTCTGTGTCTGCCCCTTCCTTTCCACGCTGCGGCGTGCAGCAGGGAGAAGGAGACGACCAGGAGTTTGCTGAACGACAAACGCCTGATTGCTGAGCAGAAGGAGCGCTACAGCCAGTACAGCGTGGTTGTGGAGGAGGTTCCTGTGCAGCCAGGGGAAGCTCAGCTCTACAGGGAGGACTACGAGGACGAGTACGATGACACTTACGATGGAAACCAAGTGGGGGCAAATGACGCTGACTCGGATGATGAGCTGATCAGCAGGAGGTAGGTGCCGTGGCTTCAGTGTGTGCGAAATTGATGGCAATTTCCACCTAGACTTGCCGGGCTTGTGCAGAGCTCTTCAGCAGTGATTTGGGTCCTGCTTCCTGATGAGCACGTGCGTGCTTCAAACCATCCCTTTTTTTGTTGCTGGTGCTTCCTCTGTAATGTGTGAGGAGGGATATTGGGTCTCTCCTTCTCCCCTGTTGGTAGGGAGCTGTTCTGTGCCGTGCACCCAGGAAGTTATCAAGCTCCCACATTCTGTGCCTGCAGGATTTGGCCCTCACCCCTGCTCTGCATCCAGGTCTAAGAGGGGACTTTGACATTGTGTTGGAACTTGCGCTCAGCAGTGCTTCTGCTTGTAGGATACCTGTCCTGCAGCGGGGGGAAATGGGCTATCTGTATAATGACTGAGTGTAGCTGGACAGTGTAAAGGAAAATGGCTGGTTAGCAAAGGAAAAGCTCGAAATCTGGGGAATTGTATAACTGGAGATTTACTCTGTGCCAGTCCCCTCTGGCTTCTCATGCTGCCTCCTGGAATTCAGCCTGCGACGGACTGCGCAGCGTCCTGCACAGTGCCTGGCAGCTGGAGGCAATCAGCTTTTAGTGAGCAAAGGGTTAGTTTGGCACGGGTCTTGTAGAGTATTTGTTTTAGAAATACAAGCTAGAGGTAGAAAAGACATTTCAAAAGCTGCTGGAACACTTCTGAAGGTGACCTTTTAAATTTTGGTATGTTATGAATATGTCAGTATTTCCAGCCTAAAGCCAAAATGCATCTGGCAGGCAATTTGGTTCCTCTTGCCTTTTTTTTTCTCCTTCTAAAGCAGGTTGAAGCCAATTTACATCCTTTCTGTGGTTTGCCTGTAACGGTGTGGCTCTCAAGTCTTTTCCTGTCTTTCAGGTGCTCAGTGCTCTCTGCTTCTAGAGAGGCAGCAGGAACAATCATTGGATGTTACTGCTGAAAATTAGACCTAGACAGAGGCTCATCTAGTTCTACGTTGATTTCTTTGACAGTGGGATGGTGGCTTTGAATCCCAATAGAATTTAAATAAATAAAAATAAAACCACACGCATCAAAGAAGAGCAATAGGCACGTGGTGGATTTCCACTCACCTCCCTGCAGGCCCTTTGTGCTGCTTTGCATGTTCAGGGTGATTCATGAAGCCTGATGGATCTCTCCAGGCATTTCCCCCTGTGAGAAACTGGGGCACAGCAGTGGAACTGGGGCTCTGGATAACCACCGAGCGGTCACAGAGGTTTCAGAGCACGTTGCTTTCTGAGCAGTAACGTGTTTCTGGCTGAGTTTGAGGTTGAGGTTTGAGGGTTTGTCTTTGTACAATAGATGCTCCCTAAACAGTGAGCTAAAGCAAAGAACAAGTCCACTGCTCCTGACCAATGCCTTGTGGGGTGCCTGGATCCCCTTCTCCAGAGGAAGCAGTCATTTCCCTGGAGAAATTCCTTGTGAGGTTTCAGGATTTTTCTTTTTTTTAAAAAAAACTATTATTTTATGTCTGTTAACTGCCCATAGTAAATATTAGCTACTGTGTCTTGTTTTTTCTCCAGAGACAGAAGCGAGTCCATGAAGCTTGTGTATTTTGTTTGAAAGCTCTGTTCCTTCACTGTTTACTGTTTGTGTCTTCATTCTCAGGCCATTTACAACTCCGCAAGTCTTGAGACCAAAAGGACAGGACGAAGGACAAGAAGAGGAGGAAGATGATGAAGAGGAAGAGGAAGAAGCTGAAAAGGAAAGACCAAAGGTGACGTTTAGTTTGCTGTTGGAATTGCATTACGGTTCAGTTACGTCTTAGCAGTTTCACCTCTTAGTGTTTGCCAGAGATGATGGGAATTGATTTCCTCTTTGAGAGGGAATCTTTTCACACTAGCACAGAGGATGAGCTGCTTTCCAGAGAGGCTACTTCTGTGGTCTGCTGGACTGTGAAATGTCCCCCGAGTACAGCTATCTACAGCTTCCTGGGCTAGCCTTACTGGAGTGATGACACTTACTCCGTGGAGAGGTTTAATCTCCTTTATTCCGTAGACAGATGATGCCGGCAGAACGGTGTCAGGGTCACTGAGGCTCTGTTGTCATGGATATATTGGAAGTGGGGGTGTTAGTGGTGTTGCTGGCAGAGGTAGGATGTGGGAAGAAGTCTCGGTTTTTCTGCCAGGTTTTGTGTTTGGTGTCACTGACAGCATCCCTGCGGGTTCTGCCGGAACAGATAACGAATAACGAATTCTCTGTTCTGTGGTCTGACAGAACTGCTCCTGCTCGAGCTCTGAGTGATGCGGGTGAGTTTACTACAGCACTGACCTCTTTCCTTCCTCCCCACGGTAGGACCATTTCGTGCAGGACCCAGCCGTACTGCGGGAGAGAGCTGAAGCCCGGCGGCTGGCTTTTCTCGCGAGGAAGGGCGGGTAAGTGAGCATCTCCCTCTCTGGGGTGAAACCACAGCTCTGCTGGCATTAGTGAATATCTTGCTGCTGACTTGAGTGGCTGAGGGGCCGTACCTGTTCCTTAGCATTCCTGTCTTCAGGGTCACTGCCGTGCTGGTGTTAAACGTCCTTGCCCAGCTTTTACTTCGCTGCTGGTTGTGCTATCTCATCGACTGTGGTGGCACGTCCCTTTAATGTAATCGGCAGAACCCCGTGCAAGATTGGATCTCGGAAAGCACCACTTCCCGGAGCCTGAACAGCTCCCACAGGGATTTCAGGGCAGTGTAATCACTGGCGTTAGCTGACAACCTCAGAGTGTAAAAGGGTGGAGTTGCAGTGTGGCTGAGGCTGATGCTCAGCCACTGCAGGAACCCTGCAGAGCTGAGGCGAGCCACGGCTCGGGGTCTGACGGCTCAACTCCCCGCTCCCGAGTCAGTTCTTAAATGGTGCGTTTTATCCTTGGTGCGTGCGGCGTGCTTGTCTTGACGTCCTTCTCCCTGTGCGCTGCAGGCACAAGCACGACAGCTCTGCTGTTGTTGGGAACGTGAAGGGACACGGGCAGAACCGGGAAACGGTGCAGGAACGAAGGAAGAAGGAAGCAAACAAAAGCACAAGAGCTAATCACAATCGGCGAGTCATGGCTGACAGGAAGCGGAATAAAGGCATGATTCCTTCCTGAAGGACTTCCCCAGGTGTTGCATCATCCCCAGTCCTCTGGTTCGGAGGCAGCTGTGCTGCGTTCCCCCGGCCCTCCCTTAGCTCAGGGGACTGGATGTCGTGGTGCAATACCTGGCACTTCAGCTCGATGTGGAATCGCACACCCCGTGGGAGGGCTGCACGTCTTGGAGAGGAGCTGCCCCCCCCCAGGCACACCCTGTGGCCGATTTCTGGTCTGTGGAGGGGGGTGCGTGACAGCGGGCTGCGACCTGGTGCGTCGGGCAGGCTGCACCAGCCGTTTGTTTCCTTTTGTACTATTTATAATTCGGAGAGGTTTATTTTCATACTGGCTCCTCCCGCCCTCGCTGCAATCCGAGGGGGGCTTCCAGGCCACGTGGCTGGCTGCCCAGAGGGCAGCTCTGTGGCTTGTGGCAAGGCTTCCCCGGAGCAGCCCGAACAGCTCCCCTGAAATGCCTCGTCCTGCGGTAAAGCGTGAAGGCTGGCAGGAAAGCGCTCGGGCTTTTGCCATTGCTGACACCTGGGAGTTCAGGTGAATAAGGCTCTGTCATAAATTCCTGTCCCTCGAGTGAGGTGTGTGAAAACAGAACACGCAAATAAATGATTTAAATCTTGTAGCTGGTGTTTTAGGCTCTCACGAACTGTATGGGTCTTTAAGGAACGTCGCTGCTGCGCTGCATCTGCAGGCAGGGGAGTTCACTTGCTGTTTCGTGTTGGTTCAGGTAAATGAGCTCAGGCCGCTGAGACTCGAGGTGCTTGAAAATCAGGATCATGGCATCCCGTGTCAGATACCAACGAAATGGGAGTTGAAGATAGCAGGGTCAGAGTCCCCGGGGAGCTGCCTCCTCGATAACTGCTTGTCACACACCGTGAAGCAGAACTGCCCCGATCCTCCTGTTTGCTGTTTGGAGCCATTAGGAAATAGCGCTTTCTAGTTGCTGAGAGGACTTTCCCTGACTGTCTTTCGTGATGGAGTTGCTCCCTGCGCAGGGATGACCGGCAGGTCCCTCAATTTGCTCTGTAACCTCCTTTGTAAGGTGCTCAAACGCCAAGGCGTTGGCTGCTGCGCTGTGCCTAGACGAGCCTGGCATCCCAGCAGCTGGTGGAAAGCTGCTCCAATCGCTCTTGTCACAGAGCGTGTGTCTTTTTGGAGCGTGCTTGTCCTCGTGGAGCCCAACTTCCAGGTAAACAATTTTATCTTCGCTTGGTTAATGTGCTCCGGAAGCCCCTCACCACCACCACGTTGTGTTTTTTTCTAGTGCTGCCCTACGCAGCAGAGCAGACGAAGCTGCCTGTGGTCATCCACGTGCTGAATAAATCACCCCGGGGTTGTGCGGCGTTACTGCTCCTGTTCAGGGTAACTCCAGTGCTGTCCTCCCCCTTCCCAGCGCCGCAGGAGCAGTAAGCACTGGAGGCACGTAGGTTGCCACCTCGTTTTACGCAGAGGGCGGGGACTCCAGGGCTGTACGGTTTCGTGCTGCTGCCAAGCGCGGTTGTGGCCGGGCTGTTTTCGGACGCGTAGCAATGGCTGTCACCATTATGCAGATCAGGTGAAGTCCTAAATGCTGCGGGGATGAGATTCTCCTCTGTGTATCAGTGCTGCCCCAACCTCGTACCGACACAGCACAGGAGAAAGTGGGGTTTTGAGAAGTTGGTGGACGTAATTCCCTGTCGAGGGAAATTACCTGCTGGGATAACTAACTCTCTTTTATAGCTGCTGTTCTCTGGACTAATAGCTTCATTTATTCCTTGCCAGTCTGGTACGGTGCTGTTTTCCCCTTCCTAATACCGTATTCAGCCTTAGTCCTGGCTTCTAAGAAGCTGCAAATCTCCATCACCTGCTCAGCATAGCGTGAAGCCATCAGCGCCGCAGACAGAACTCGTAGTAAAGCAGCACTCCTTTTGGTAGGAAATTACCCCAGGAAAGCTTAAACAGCTCCTCTTAAGCAGCTCTATAAAAGCACAGCTGGGACTCTGAAAGCCGCAGTTGTTTTTTGCTCAAAATCAAGCACAACGTTTTAAAGTCCTCTTAATGTTCTTGGAGCAAACGTTTTACTCCTGTCTGGCACATATTTACAAACACAATGAGGCTGCTTTCATTAGCACCGGCTGTGATCTGCTCTGTCTCATCCATTGCTGGAATTGCTGCTTATTAGTGAAAATATAGTAGGGAGGGAGAGCCACGGTCTCCGTGTCCTGCAGCAGCAGGCTCGGAGCAGGGCAAAGAGCAGGCGCCAGGCTGGAAGTTGCCCACCCTCCCCCTCGAGTCCTCACAGGCCCTTCACTGCCCTTTCACTGCTGCAGCTGTGAAACGACGAGGGGCCGTGCACCAGCACCGTCCTGCGTAAAAAGAGTAACTGAGTGGTTTGAAAGAGCCTGGAAAGGCCCTGCTCTTCGAACAAGGCTAGAGGGAAGCAGACAGCGCCTTGCCCCTCTTACAGCTCTCAGCGGCAGAAGCCCGGGCTGTTGGTACAGACCCCAGCTGTGTAAGTGCTCTCACGCCGTGCTGAGACCGGCTTTCTCAGTGCCCTGCACCTGGAGCTGTCCTGAAGCATTTTTCAGCTCCTAGGTAAAGAGACATTACAGGCAGAACCAAGGACAAACCAAGTAAACACACAAGCCTGAGACACGGGCCAAGAACTTTTTATTTTAACGCAAAGTTTCAACGCAGCAGCAGAACTCCTGGAGTCCAACTCAATTTACATCATATCAGGAGGTGGCTGATACAATCTGGCTCGGAGGCGATGGGGAACCCAATTCCATTTTGATCCAGCTGGTGTCAGGAGACCAAATCCTTCTCTGCAGTGCATTTCGCCACCCCAGACTGGATCCTGCTGCTGAGCATTTCAGTTGTCACTGGTTTCATACTTGTGCTTGATGTGTTTCCACAGTTTCTGTATAAAAACAGACCCAAAAAAATAAACAATTAGCTTGTGTTTCAGCGGTACCAGGATAAAGCTGCACTTTAAAACAAGTTGTTCTGAAGCCTACATCAGTAACAGACATTAGGGGAGAGAAGTGCCTGCAGGGGCACACGTCCTACATGACCGCTTGCCCGCTGTGACTAGCACACCCCATCCCCCAGCAGCACAACACCAAGGTTTCAGGACACACAGCCGAGTGCCACCGGCCCGCTCCTTGTTCACGAAGCTCACGCAGAACAGACCTGGTGGAGCCTTTTGTCCTCTGATCCCTCTGGCTCTCCTCTCTGCCTTCCTGCCCTTCTCACGGGGCTTGCAAAGCGCAGCACGCTGCCTGTGGTGGGAGGGCCCGTGGGTGCTGCCCGGCCTCAGCTCCCCAGGCTGGTCCTGACACAGGTGCACGGGTCCTGCACGCAGCGGCCCTGAGGAGAGGCAGGGCAGGAGCTGGAGCCCTCCCTGCGCTCTGGCTCCACAAAGCAGAGATGCCAGGACTTGGCCTCCACACGAGCAGGCCCTTCTGCCTGGGGAGATGCGGGATGCACGAGGGAACCCAACCCCGGCTGGGAAATCTGGTGGTGTGACCAGGACTAACAGAAGCACCCTGCGTGCTGTGCTTTCCTGTTTGTTCTAGAAAATGCTTCATTTTTTAAAAAAAAGTTAATTTTGTTTTCAATCCCTGCTTAAGAAAATGTTAACGCATAGAAGCTTCAAGCCACAATTAAAAAAGGAGCTGAGCACGAGGCTCAAATGTAACGTTACAACAGTGACTGCTGCTGGGGATGGGGCCCCCGCTCTTGTTCTTGCTGAACTTTCTCAGCTCCCTCACTGCTCCTGGCCAGAGCTCCTCCGGCCCCCGGGGAGGCGGTGACCCCACCGCTTTGCGGGCGGTTCTCAGCTGACTCCTGAGCCGGCTCAGAGGCCGAGCGGCGGACGGAGGACGCGGGACGGCTCCTTTCAGCAGCGCAGCCACGGAGGTGCCTTGGCTTCCCCTTGAAACCAGGCCCCGAGCACTGACAGGGCCCAACGCTGCCCCGAGACGCGGCACTGGAGGGCAGGGAAGACGCCTGAAGCGTTTTGGAGAGGGGCACGCCCCGCACCGGCGCTTCCCGCTCTCGGTGCCCGTCCCAGCCCCGCGCCGCCCCCCCCGGAACCCTCGGCCCCGTGAGGCGAGGGCAGGGCCGCGCTGACCTTCAGGGCCCGTCCCCGCGGCGGGGCGGCCCCGGGCCCTCCCTTACCCCCTCGTTGAGGTGCTCGAAGATGGCGTCGGCGCCCTGGTCGAAGGCTCGCTCGAAGACGACGGCGCCCAGCACGATGCTGAGCGCGAAGGTGGACGTGCGGCGGAACAGCGCGCTGTACGCCTGCCGCAGCAGCGCCATCTTGCCCGCGCCTCCTGCGCCTGCGCCGCCCCGCCGCGGGGCACGCTGGGAGGTGTAGGCGGCACCCCCCTCCTCCTTCCTCCGCGCGAGGGCTTCTGGGAGTTGTAGGCGCGGCTCCCGGCCGGCGGCGCGGCGCTGAGGCCCCGCGGGCGGTGAGAAGAGGGGGGCGCGGGGAGGGGGGGAGGGGCTGCGGGGATGGGGGGGGCCGCGACCGGGGGCGGCGGGGCGGGGGGGGCAGCTGCGGGCCAACGGGGCCTTGCCCTTCCTCCTCCTCCTGCCCCCGCTCTTCCTCCTTCTCTTCCTCCTCTTCCTCCTCCTCCTCCTCCTCTTCTCTCCCTGCCCCTCCTTTTGCCCCTGCTCCTGCTCCTACTTTAGCCCCTGCCCCTGCTCCTCCTGCCCCGCTGCTCTTCCTCCTCCTCCTCCTCCTCCTCCTCCTCCTCCTCCTGCCCCTCCTCCTCTTCCCCCCTGCCCCTCCTTTTGCCCCCACTCCTGCTCCTGCCCCTACTTTAGCCCTTTAGTTCCTCCTCCTCCTCCTCCCCCCCGCCCCTGCTTTTGCCCCCACTCCCGCCTCTGCTTTTACCCCTGGCCCACCCCCCTGCCCCTCCTCCTGCCCCCCTGCCCCATTTTTTGCCCCTGCCGCCCCCGGCAGACACGTGCTCAGGACGAGGACCCCGACTTGGCGTCCCCCCACGGCGGGCCCGCTGCCGGGCCAGCACCCACACGGCTTCCTGGCAGGTCCCAGGAGGCCGGTGCCATCCCCTCGCTCATCCCAGCTCCTCGGGCCTTCATGGGGGGGGTCCTGGGCCTGCGAAACGCCTCGGTGAGACTCCCAGGGGGCTGGCGGCTGCCTCGTCCCGGCCCTTTGCGGAGGGTTCTGCACCGTCGGGTGCTGGGGCTGGCTCTGACGGACCTACCCCGGCTGCCAACGGCCACCACGGTGCCGCGTCCGCGTGGTGCCGATGCGGATTTACACCCGGTGTAAAGGAATTCACCCGGCCCTCCGTCACCGGGAAGGTGCCGCGGGCGTTCTGTCTGCTCCCGGAGAGCTAGGAGCGCGCTTACGTTGGCACCGGGACCTCATCAGCGTCACGCCCGGGGACCCGAAGCGGCTGGAGCGGCCCCGAGCTGGGGCTGAGGACGAAGGAGCTCGGGGCCGTGGCCCTGGCAGCGAGGCCTCGGGGTGCTGCGCTCGGGGGATCCCTCGTCCCTCTCGATCCGGGGACCCTTCGTCCCGGGGCGATGGGCTCGAGGAGCCCCAGAGCCCTGCACGAGGTCTGCAGGGCTCAGCGCGGGAATCCCAGAGAGAAAACACGAGGCGACGCCGGCGGGGTCGTGCCTCGAGTTTTACCGAGCGAAACGCCCGCCGGGTGTCGCAGAACGTGGGGATTTCTTTTCCGTTTCATCTCAGAACGTGGCGTTTCTTATAAAGCATCGCTCCGAAGGCCTTAAGGATCCTTCTGTTAATGCTTTAAAGCACCGAGACAGAAGACAAAGCCCTGATTTTTGTAATTGGATTTAGGCAGAAGGACTTTTAATCTGGTACGAGGCCCATCTGAAGCCGTTTATGGCTGCGTGTGGGTGCAGGGGTCTGGTTGCCTGAATTCAATTGCAAATTAGGGTCTGAAAATGTTAAAAGGAAACTGAGCTGAGGCGGTTCTTCATAAGGCAGCCGCGCTTGCTTTATTTCCTAGTGGCGGGGATGGATCCGTCGGGCAGCGGGGATGGATCCGTCGGGCAGCGGCACTGCTTCCAGCTGAACCTCGCTCTTTGTGCACCGCCGGAGCCAGCTGGGAGAAGGGTCGTAGGTTAGGCAGGGCAGCTCGGAAGCAGCTTTTCTTCTTACGGCCCCGCTCGGCGCCCAGCGCTGCGGCGTGCTGATACGGCGGGGAGCCGTCAGGGCCCAGCCCGGGTGATCCACGCCGCTGAATTCTTAAAAAGATGAAAATAAAGTGTTCGGCCTCATCTGCGGAGAGGAGATCTCCGGCAGGATGTGGTGCTCCTCCAACGGCGTGGGGTTTTTTATTATTATTATTCCATTCACCCCCCGCGGTGGGAATTGCTGTGGGAGTTTGGGAGCCGGCTCCTCTGGGACGTGGGCTCTGCCTGCCCGAAATCCTTAGGGGCTTTTCTCTGCTGTGATTATCGCTGTCAGCGCGATGGAAGTTGGTCTGAATTCAGGGGCTGGCTGCTGTGGGGCTTCTACGGGCAGGATCCCCGTCGGGATCTGTGGGGATTTGCGTGGGACCTCTGCAGAGCCCGGTTTGTTTCTCCCTCTTTCACAGCGGCTGCGGGAGTCGGGGCTGAGGCAGGAAGCCTTCGTGTCACCAGAAACCCGTGGCAGGGAGGTTTTTCGGTTCCTAAAAGCCGCAGCAGAGCTTGCCGGTGGGCACCGAGGGCAGGAGCCGTCCCTCTGGCTGCCAGCAGCTCCAGCCCAGCTGCACAACCCAGGGCTGGTCTGGTAGAGGGCTGGGGGGCAATTATGGGGTCACGTTCGTTAAGCAGCGCTCCCTGGGGCTCCTCGGGCTGGAGAAGCCAAATTCCGGACCTCCAGCCCCTCAAACTGGGCTGAGCCGCACCTCCGAGCGCGGCGTAGCTGGAGCAAGGCGAGGCGTAGCAGAGGGAGCGAGGAAATGGCAGCGGAGAGGTTGCAACTTGGGCTGACTCTGCCAAGGCTTTACCTAAGGTGTGAGGGCCTGCAGCCCGACCCAGAGAACTCCGGAGGGCTCCCTGCGGGACGCACCGCGGCTGGCTGCGGGCGGAGGAGGCTGTGCCCCGGGGTGAGCGCCAGGGGCTCCAGGGACCTGGTTTCCAGGCAGCAGCCCTCGGCCGTGCTCAGGGCTCGCCTGGTGCTGCTCTGCCCGCCGGGCCTGAGGACCTCAGGGGGGCCGTGATGGATTCTGACCGGGTTTTATTTATAAGATCTTTATTTCTCGCGCCGCTCGCCACGCTGTTCGTTAAACGCGTTTGGCTGTCAGGGCGCCTAAAGCCGGAGAATTGCCTGGGGAGCTTATCTGCCGGCCCGCCCGTCTTCGGCGTTTATCAGGCGCCACGACTTCACGAGCAGAGAACTCACGGCTCCTGCGGGGCAGGATTCACCCCTGGGAGCCCTCCTGCAGCACGGGCAAGCTCAGCTGGCCTGCCGTCCCCGCCGCATCCCTCAGTTTCTTTCCTCATGCCGTGATTCGTGGCCCTGGGCTGGGATCCTGGGCCCCGGCTGCTGCGGTGGCCTTCGGCCTCCTAAGCCGGGTGGCCCCTGCGGCCACCTTCCCTGTGCGTGGAGCCCTTGGGCTCCCGGGGCCGCTGCGGGCTGAGCCCCGCGGTGCTGCAGCGTGGGGAAGTCACTGGGCAGAGCCCCGGAGGTGGGAGTGGGAGATGGGAGCCAGCTCCCCCGCGCACGTGCAGCGGGCGCTGCCTTGCCGGCCTGTGATGGACAGGGATATATATGCTGTCGGGTCTCACCCCCTTCCTCCGCCCGCCGACCCTAAATGATTTGTGGTGTTCTCCTTCGGAAGCAGGCGCTGTAAATCTTGGATCCTCTGGCACGTCCTTCTCCGTCCCCGGGGCGAGGATGGCTGATGGCTCCCGGGCGGCGCTGAGGCTGCTGTGCTGGAAGAGAGATGGGGAAAAGGTACTTCTGTGATTACTGCGACCGCTCCTTCCAGGACAACCTCCACAACAGGAAGAAGCACCTCAACGGAGTGCAGCATCTCCGGGCTAAGAGGGCCTGGTACGACTTGTTCCGAGGTGGGTGCTGCCTGCCCCTTCCGTCCCAGGGCTGGGGGGGGGTCGGGTGAAACCAAGCTGCAGCCCTTGGTTTTCCTCCGATTGGCGACACCCCTCGTCCTGATGGGTTTTGTCTCGTCTTGCCTCCGGACGTCCCCAGGCATTCACATCAGGCGGTGCGAGTTCTCCCACAGCCTCTGGGAGCGGCCGTGGCACGGGGCTCTCCCCAGCCCGTCGCTGGGAGGCGAAGGACCGCGGCGCTGGGGTCTGCTGGGAGCTCAGCTCAGGGTTCAGTGGGGGCTGCCCGTGGGGTTTCTGAAGCCCCGCTACCCTGCCTGGGCTTCCCGTGCTCCACGGGAGCGTTGCAGAGCCCTTGCTTTTCCGCCAGGCTTCGTTCGCTCCAGGTGGATGGGGAGAGGAGGTGACACCAGCAAGCTGGTGAAAAGCGGAGCGTAGACGGGGGCTGTCAGTTTGCTGGAGTGGATGATTATCGCGTAAAATGTCTTCCCCTTAGTCAACGGGCCCGCGTGGGACCGCGATGGGGCTGGTGGGGGCGTTACCGTGCGGGAGGTCTGACCCTGCCCCGCGTTCTTTCATCTCCCCCAGATGCTGCTGCCATCCTGCAGGAGGAGCAGAGCAAGAAACCATGCCGGAAGTTTCTGCAGACAGGCGAGTTCTGGGCTGGGAGCACCTGCCCGAGCTACCGCAGCTCCTTGGTGAGCTGCCGGGGCTGCTCAGGGGTGCCTGGGGTGTGCGCGTGTCCTCCCTGTGGGGAGCGAAGGGCTGGGCTCCGTGCGTCCCGAGCGCTGCGGATCCCGGGTTTGCAGGCCCGTTGCCGTGGGAGGACCTCGTGCGCGCGGCTCTCACGGGGCTCTCCGTGGCTTTTGTTGCAGGCCAGTGTGATTTTGGGTCCAACTGCAGATTTTCCCACATGACGGAGCAGGACCTGGAGAAGCTGAGCGCCCAGGTGCAAGGTGAGTCCTGGAAGCTGCCCGCAGGTCTCTGAGGAAGGGGGGAGCTGCTGCGGACAGCGTGGGCTGCCGGGGGCACGTGAGGAGCTGTGCGGCGAGAGCTCGTGGTCCTGTGCTCGGTGTGAGCCTGGGTCTCCCCCAGCTGCCTCCCCTGGCTCTGCCAGCCCCTGGGCTGCCCCTGAGCGCTGCCGTTTTCCAGATGCTTTCTGCTCTTGCTCTGCCGGCACTGACACAACCCTGAAGAGCTGAGCCATGCCCCTACCACTTAGCGGCGAGCATCTGAGGGTGGGCTTCCCGAGCCCTTGGGGTTTTGTTCAGTCAGGGAATAAAAACTGCCAGCAGCAGAGGGCACTGGTACATCGCTTCCCCTGGAATTTATGGATTTCATTTCCCCCTGACTCTCTGTTATGACCAAGGACCTGCTGCTTCCGCTCCTCGAGAAGCTAGCTACGGTCAGCCACGTTGTTCTGAGGGGAGGATGTGGGGTCCTGGATCCAGAAACAGCCTCTGCTCACGTGCTGTGGGGTGGAACTGGAGCCTGGGCAGAAGGCAGACAGCAGCTGCTCCCCTGCTGCCAGTGGGCTCCTTTTTTTTTGTACTAAGAGAGCAGGAGCATTTTTTTTTTTGTACCAAGAGAACTTCATCTTGCCGACAGCACTGCCTCCTTGCCCTAAAAAGAATGCAGCTCCGTTTTCCTCTAGTATTCACTGCTCCTGTGTGTAGAGAACATGTGAGTGAGGCGTTGGAGAGGACTGAGTGCCTGAGGTCCTCTCTGGAGACCGCCCAGGCCCAGCCCTGCCTTGCTCCAGGTAGGGTGAGCTCAGCAGGCTGCTCACGGCCGTGTCCGGGGGTGCTCTGAGTACCTCCAGGGATGGAGACTCCACCTTGGAGCTCCACCTTTCTAGTAAAAACGTAATTTCTCCCCCTTTAAAGGGAAATTCCTGTATTTCAGCTTGCACCCGTTGCCTCTTCCCCCGGGCACCGTTAAGCACAGCCTGGTTCCATCACCTTATCTCCCGGGTCTGTGCGCCCGCGGTGAGATCCCCCTGAGCCTTCCCGTTCCCATTGCGTTTCGGGTGCTGCCGACCTCTCATGGTCAGCGTGGCCCTTTGCTGGACTCCCCCCAGTAAGCCCCAGCGGCACTGGGGAGCCCGGGACTGGGCGAGGCAACGCGGGGCCGCCGCAGCCCAGCCTGTGAGCTGCAGCCGGCTGCTGTTTCGCCAAAAGTCTGGCAAAAACAGGCGGAAACGTTGAGAATCTGTGAGTGCCTGCGGGGTTTGGGCTGCGTGCGGGGCCGGGGCTCCCTGCTGGCCTTTGGAGGGGACCCGGCTCGGGGAGGCAGGGCTCCGTTGGTGCCCCGGGGGGCAGGAGGAAGGAAGGCAGGCGCTGCGGAGCCTTGCTGCTGAGCGAGCAGGGCGACCCTGAATCGATGGCTGAGCAGTGCTGGCGGTCCCTAAAACCCCGAGGCCGTAAACTCCAGCTCCCTTCTCTGCTGCAGGGCTCCCAGACGTCGGCCTGCCCGCAGGCACCGAAGGCTGCTTGCTGCAGGGGGAGAGAAAGCTCTCCGGAGAGGAGCAGAGCTGCAGGGGAAGTCTGGCGAGCCGCTGGGTGCTCGGGCTGCCTTCCTGACGCGCGTTCCCGAGTATTGACTCGAGGTAGATGGGTCAGGAGGGAGCGGGGAGCTGGCTAGGACGGAGCCGGTTCCTGGGAGATCACTTGGACACCTTGCGTTTGTATTGCCAAGGCCAACGTTTAATTAAACAATTAGACCTCGAGGAGCGATGGCTGGGGGGATGGCAGGGTGCCTCCTCCTCGGCTGTGCCGAGCGGCGCAGTTGGGTCCTGCCTGCCTCTCTCCTGGCGGTGTCCCACAGAAATCCCGTGTGAGCCGAGCTGAGGACCACGCAGCCACCCCCCAGCCCGGGCAGCTCAGCCTGCAGAGAGCCTGCAGGGGGTCGGTGGAGGGCAGAGCTCGGCTAACGATGCTTGTGGCTAGCAGCCGAAGGCAGCGGTACCGTCTTTGTCCCGTTTGGCCTTTTTAACCTGGGGAGCTCGCCCTGTTGGTGGCAGTCTCGTGGCTTAACCGGGAACGTTTCTGGACGCCTTGTAAGAGCTCAGAGCGTGCCCTAGGTTGGCTTCGGCCGTTCCGCAGCCGGTAGAATACGCTCACAAGGAAGCAACAGTTCCCACCGTCAGCGGGGAGAGAGGCATGTCCCCAGCTGCTGCCGCCTCAAAGCCTTCTCCTGCTGCATCATTCATCAAGGAGACGCTTCCAGGATGCCGTCCTCGGTACGCTCGTGTCAGGAAAAGTCACCGTCAAATCGGCGGCGTCTTGCTCGCAGCTAGGGGCTCCCTGCTGCCCCGGCGGTTAGCCCCGGGCAGCCGGAGCTGCGAGGAGGAGCGCGGCTGGGTGAGCGCTCCTGACCCATCCCGGAGGTTGGGACAGCACGGCCGAGGCTGCTGGGGGCTGAGCTCGACGAGGAGCAGGACGAGGAGCGCTCTCATCGTTGCCTGCGGGGCGGCGACTCGCAACGGTCGAGGGTGGCGGCGGCCCCGTCCCTCAGCCCCCACGTCCCGTCCAGGCAGGGAGCTGAAGGATCACTCGTCAGCCTCTCTGCTCGGTGCTGGTGGCGGTGCCTGGTGCGGGAGGACCCACGTCGGCCCGCTGAGCCGGGCTGGATGCGTGCCTCGGGCTCCCTGCGAGCCAAAGCCTGGGGGTTCCTCGGTTTTATTTCCGAGCGGGGGCAGCTCGCGCTAAAAGGTGCGCGGGGAGAAAAGATAAATCGGGAATTCTGCTCCGGCATCATTAGAGAGGCACGTAATGACTTCGGCCGCTCTTTTAATTGGCTGTAATTAGGCTTTGAGGCTAACACCCGGTGCGAAGGCAGGGCCCTCACCTCACCTCGCGGGCGGTTACGAGGAGCGAGGGCCGCTCATTGCGGTCCCGAATTTCCTCTTGCAGCACCTGTTGGCACTCAGGGAGCGCTGGCAATCTGCTGGAGGGTTTGGCGGCCCTCAGGTGGGACGTGCGTACCTGGGAGGAGGGTGAGACAGAGATCTGCCCCTGCTGGACGCGTGCCCTGACAGCAGAGCCGGGCGTGTGCCCGCACCCGCTGCCTCCCGGCCTGGAAACGCCGCTCATCCCCGTGCTGGAGGTGCCCGGTCCTCAGCAGGGGGAGAAACGGGGACCCGAGGGACCCGAGGTGGCGGCGGTCGGTGCTGCAGAGGAAGGCTAACAACATGTCCGAGCCGGAGCCAAGCGCCCAGCTTACCGCACCGCTCGTGTCCTGCTCTGGGTCGGCCCTGCGTGGCTCCGCTGGCGCTTTGCTCCTCCAGAACAACCCCAGGGCACACGGAACAGCCCCGATTCCAGCCGGCGTCCTCATCGCTGGGCTGCAGAGCAGCGCCCCGGCGTCGGGCCCGCAGCAGGCTGGCCTCGTGGTGGCGGCGAGCCCATCGTCACCTCCTCCCAGCGGACGGAAAGGCCGAGTGACAAGTTATCCATCTCGGGCTGCGCGTGGTGTAGTAGCACGTCAGGGCCGTCCTCATTAATATTCAACAGGCAGATGAGTAATTGGGTGCCACCGTTGGGATGGAGCGATCCTTCACTCTGCCCAAGCGATATTAATTTCACACCCTGTCTGGAAACGTATAACATTTTCCCAGAAGGCGTGACATGCGGCGGCGAGGCGCCGCGCGGGCTCCCGGCGGGCACGGCTGCAGGTGGCCGGCACCAGGGGGGCACAGCTGGGTCTCCAGGTGGGATTGGGGGTCCCCAAAGCTCTTTTCCCCGGAGGGTTCGGTGAGCAAAGGGGGACGCCGTGCAGCTGCCTCGGCGTCCTTTTTATGGATATCATATTTTTTTTCCCGAAGTATCACGTTCCCTCCTGGGAGCTTGCCCCTGGGCTGGAGGTGTGATGGCGCCGTTTGGAGCAGGGCTGTGCCAGGGGCGTGCGAGCGCCCGCTGCTGCTCTGTGCCTGCTCTCGGGGGGCACCGGGGAGCTCCGCGGCCGATTTCTGCACCCGGAGAGGTGCTGGTGAGCACCCGGGCCGCCCTGCTCGCCCCCCTGGGTGATGGGGGGGGTGTTTCAAAGCTTGACAGCACTGCAGGCTGCTCTGCCTCTGCCCTGCCTCCGAGCGGGCAGCCGAGGTTTCTGCTGGCACTGCCCTGCTTGCTCCAGGCTGCAGGAGAAAAATGCAGGAGCTCTTGGGAGCTGCTGGGGAGTGCTCGAGGTGAGGAGGAGGAGGAGGAGGCGAGCAGCCCCGGGGAGATGCCAGCTGCCCCCCAGCCAAGCGCCTGCGCTGTGCCCGGCGAGCGTCCGACGGCAGGCAGCGGAGGAGGAGGGGGTGCTGCGGGCAAACTGCAAGCTCTCGACTCCAAGAAACTCTGCAGGGCGATGAGCCCTGGGGGTAATGGAGCGAGAGGAGTGCGGAGCGAGCATCTGACAGCCCTCTCTCAAGCAGGGGAGCAGCGGCTGAAGGAGCTGCGGCAGGAGGGAGCCGATGTCCCGCTTGGCACCATCGAGGACTGGCTGGAGAAGAGGGCAAAGAGGCTGAGCGCGGCTCAGAGCAACAGGTACCGGGGGCTGGGGGGCATCCCGCTGGGGTGGGGTCCCACGAGGGGGCTTGGGGACCCTGCAGGTGGCCGGGGCTGCCACCCAGCTTGATACCGGAGCCGCGCGCCGGCTCTTGGCACCCGCGGGGAGCCGCACGCAGACCCAGTGTGGCGCACCTGCCTCGGGGACACGTGCACGTGCGTCCCCGCACCGTGGGGGCGAGGCAGGTCCCGCTGCCTGCGGCTGCTCCCGCGGGGAAGGCAGGCAGAGGGTACCCCTGTGCCCTTGGCAACGAGCACGGATGCGTCCTGGGAGGCCGCAGCGGCGGCGGTGCTGAGTTATTGGTGCCTGCTGTGGGTGGCAGGAGGCCGGGCTCATCTGTTGCCAGCTCCCCCATCCTCTGCCTGCCCTGTCTGCGCATCTCTGCCCGTCCCTGCCTTCTCCTTCGCCAGGCAGAGGGTGGGATTAGCTCCTCCTCACGGCAGCGGGACGCCTGCCTGCGGGTCCCTGCTGTTCCCTCGCTCACCTGACTGTGCCGCAGGCTTAATTGGATGACATTTGGGCAGGTGCCAAATCTCTCTTTTGTTCTTTTTTTTTTTTTTTTTTTTCTTCTCCGTTTGCTCCTGTCCTCTCCGTGTTTGGTCTGGGCAGGATCTTCCTTCTGGTGCTTGTCTGGGCGCGTTGCGTTCTGCTCCCTCCATCCATCAGCCTGGCTGCTCTGCGCCCTGCGGCCGTGCTCACCGGCAGCAGCAAGCTCCCTCCCCCGTTTTGCTTGCCCTGTTTCGTTTGTCCTGCCCGAGATCCCTCGGTCTCGGGACAGATCCTCTCCTGCGGAGGGTACCCAGCAGAATTCCCGGCCTCCCGTCGTTACTTGGTCCCCGCTGCCTCCAAGCACGCAGCAGACCCGGCGTTCTTCAGGCTGTTGCTTTCCACCCAGCCTCTCTGCCCCCACAGGCCCTGAGACTGCTGCAGCAAACCAGCACCAGCCCCTCGGCGCTTCTCTGGCCGTGCCTTGCCTCGC
Source organism: Oxyura jamaicensis (assembly GCF_011077185.1). Taxonomy (NCBI): domain Eukaryota; kingdom Metazoa; phylum Chordata; class Aves; order Anseriformes; family Anatidae; genus Oxyura; species Oxyura jamaicensis. Next base: position 5,409,624 of record NC_048907.1, read on the forward strand.
CGGTGTCCGTCCCCGTCTCCTTCCTTCTCCCCTCGTGTGCTTTCCAGCCCCGCCGTTGCCCTTCCGAGCAGCGGCGCGCTTCGCTTCACCGGCCAGAGGTCTCGTTGTGCTTCGAGCCCCCCTCGGCTGCCTCCGTCAGGAAGGGGCCGGGGCCCTGCGAGGTGTTGTGGAAATGGGCGAGGGCAGCGGAGGGGGACCCCATTAGCGCCCCGGGGAAGGGAACAGCCCTGACCCAACGCCGGAGAACCCGCGTGGGGCGGCCGGCCTGGGTGCTCCGGCAGCGGGTGAGCCTCCGACCGCGCTCGTATCCGATGAGACCCCGGGGAATCGAGGGCCCAGACAGCAGCACCCTCCCTGTCCCTCAGCTCGGCAGCTCGTTAGGGGAGCGCCGTGCCGCTGTGCCTCGCGGCGTGCCCTGTCCTGCTCCCTGCCCGCTGCCCTGGCACCCGCCTGTAACCGGGGAAATGCCTCGCTGTGGAGAAGTCTCCACCGAGGGGAGAAGCTTTGGGCCGGGTGGCCTCACTCCGCGCTGGCTGCTCGGAAAACACAATGCCTGACTTGGGGAGCTGGCGTTCGGCCACGGCGGCGGCCCTGCAGGGAGAGGAGGGTGCTGCTCCCCCGGAGCGTTACGTAAGGGAGCGCAATTACATTTCTCCTGGCATCACAATTAAAAGGATCCATCAGGATCAGAGCGAGAGGCCCGGGAAGCTGGGAGGCTGCTGTCAGGGCTTGTGCTGAAGGACAAGTGAGTTTCCTGTGCTGAGGAATTAAGGAAAGGGCACGTTTCCTGGGGATTTGAACCTGTCCGGCCCAGCTCTTTCTCCGGCTGGAGATGAAGGAGCGATGCTTCTCGCCCTGCACTTCTGTCCCGCGTGATGCTCGCAGCAGCCTCCCCTAATAAACAGGAGCGAGAGAGAGAAAAAGTGTTCCCCAGGCTGCGAGCTGTAGGAGAAAGCCTCTTCCCTCTGGTGAAGGGTGCTTCTGTGAAAACACCCTGGCGTTTTGGCAGCTCCTCCGCTTCCGAGGGGCCCTTGTCCTTCGGGAAGTGCGCAGCTGCCTTGGGATCGGGGCTGCTCAGGAAGAGATCATGGAAACATCTGCTGGTGTGGCTCCCTCAAACCCCAGCTGTGCAGGGAGCCGTGGGCAGCTGGGGGACAGAGGGGCTGGGGTCAGCGCTGCTCCGGGGCCGTGCCCCCCGCCAGCAGCTTTGCAGCCCCCGCAGAGCCCCGCTGCAGGTGGTGCTCCCGCCTTGTCTCGCTGCTGTGCACAGGGCTGGCAAACAGCAGCTGTTCAGTGGGATTTGGGGCTCAGGCAGGCGGCTCTGCTCTTGGTTTGAGGGGGGGGAACACACCTGCGTGCCCACAGCCGAGTCCCTCCTCTGCTGCTCCCCTTCGTCTCATCCGAGAGTTTATTTCTGGGACAAGCAGAGGGGGCACGGGCAGGGTCACCCCCCGAGGACACCGCCGCGTCCCCAGGCGGGGCCATGCTCTCGAGCTGAGTCAGCCACGGCTCATCTCGGCCCTTTCCCTCTCCCATCTCCGCAGCGCCCTGCCTGAGAAACCAGTGCCCTTCCAGTACCCGCCGGGCTGGCCGCCGCCGCAGGAGCTGCCCCCATCCCTGCAGGCCCCCCCGGCCGGGGGGTGGCCGCTGCCCCCCAACCTGCAATGGGGCTGAGGCGCCCTGCTGGGGCTGGACGTCGCCCTCGCCTGAGAAAGGCACCAAATTACTGACGTGTGCTTTTATTTCAATAAAATTCTCCTCCTCCTCTCGCAGCCTCGTGTTATTTCTCGCCTGGCAGCCTCCGGTGGCTCGAGCTGGTCCCTGGGGGTCATCGCCGTGCTCCCCAAACGGGGGGGGGGGCGAAGCTGCAGCCCCGCTCGCATGGCTGCTGGAGCTCCTAATGAAGAGCTTGGGGAGCTCCCGAAAGCCCCGTGCTCCTGCTCCCACTCGGCTGGAGGTGAGAAACAAGGAGGGAAAAACATTGCAAGGCTCCTCCTGCTCCAGGAAATTAAGTAAGGGGTGAGTGCCAACGCGGCAAGTCTCTGTGGGTCGCTCCCTGCTGTGGGAGCTGGCTGGCCAGGACTGGGTGTTGGGCCTGGGCCAGTGGCAAATGAAAGTCAAATATTGGGTGCGAAGGAACCACGTGAACGTGGGGAGAGCAAACAAGGGGCTCGCTCTGCCTGCCCCCAGCACCGGCTCTTCGTCTCCTCCTCCCTCCGGGAGCACGTGAGGGTGCTCGCAGGGTGCAGCTTTGGCTTGGCCGCCACCACCCAGAGCTCGGCGCTGTGCGCCCCGCTCGGTGCTCGGCTCCGGCACGGAGCTCGTGGCCGCAGCGTGCCGGAGCAGCGACCTGCCAGCAGCTCCGTGCTGCCGCTGCCAGCGCACTCCAGGTTTGGCCACGTGGGCGGGTGGCGGCTCCAGGTTCATGGAGAGCGCCGGCGGCCGCCAGCTGCCTGCGGGCAGCGATGCGCGGCGGGAGCTGCCAGCCCCGGCCCGGGGCTCCCGGGAGCAGCGGCAACCCACGCTGCCCCCGCCTTGGCACGAGCAGCGGCTGGATGTGAGCGTGGCTGGAGGCTGGCTGCGATTTTAGTCAAGCTCAGGGGTGGTTTTACCCTTCCCAGCATTGTTCTGGCCTGGGTTGTTGCGCCCCGTGCTCTGTCGGCTTCGGCAAGGGGGAGCCCAAGGGTGCAGCACCCATTTGGCACCTCTCGGCCTCCCCTGGAGGATAGGAACCCCCTGCCCTGAATGCGGAGGCTGTTCGCCTTTGGGAGGCCAAATGAGGCAAGAATAACCCCAAAGGGGCTGTGATGCTCCGCTCTGGGCCACCCGTGGGAGCAGGTTTGGCTGCTGCTCCCACCCCGCGTGGAGCTGCAGCCCCTGGGGAGAGGCTGGGGGGGCTCAGCCCATCGCCCCTGCAGCGGCGCCAGCTTCAGAGGGTGACAAGTGGCAAGAGGCCGGCCACGTGCACGGGTCCCTTCCTCCTGGGGCCACAGCTGCTGCTGGCGGAGGAAAACAGAGAGCAAAGCCTCCCTTCCCTCCTGCAGACATCCCGAGGGTGGCCGTGAAGCGTGTGCCTGCGCCTGCCTCTGCAGCGGTGTTTTGCAATCCACCATCAAAACATGCTGCTCTTCCCAGCCCCGGGTTCCGAGACTTGCTTTGCTTTCCCTGCTGCCGGCCCGGCACCCTGCTCGGTGCCACCCGCGTGCCCAGAGCAGGGAGATTTGCAAACTCGCTAAACCGTACACGAATGTGGCATCGCAAACGTCTGGGGACCCAGTGGCCTTATCTCAGCCACGCTCGGGGCGTGTTTTGGAGCTTCCCTGCTCCAGAAGGGCAGCTGCTCTGGGCCGTGCTGCTCTACCAAATACCCACGGCTCCGAAGCCGCTCCCCAGACGCGGCTCGCACGCGGCAGGAAAGCGCATCTCCAGCCGCGCAGCCCGGAGCAGCAGGGAGCCGCGTGGCAGGGCCGGGCAAACCGCAGAAATGAAATGTAAATGAAAATCACGGCGTAAAGCGCGCGCCCGGCTGCAGCCGCTCCCAGCCAAGTGTGAAAGCCGCTGGCGACAGCGGTTCCCGCGCCTGCAGCAGCGCCTGGCTGGGGAGGCTGCGGGCAGAGAAGGGGGTTCATTAAAATAATTTTCTTTCTTTCTGTCTTTCTTTCTTTTTTTTCCTGCAAAAACTTGCGAGATCTCCTTCTCCTGGGATTAGCGGGGCACCGGTGCCACCCAGCCCTGCCGTGGGTGCACGGAGCTGCCACGTTCCTGCAGGAGCCCCGAAACCACAGGTCTGCATGGGGGTGGCAGCTTGGGGACAGGCCCCCCAGCACATCCCCCCCCCCCCCCCCCCCCCGGGCCGCGGTGTCCCCGGCCAGGCCGTGCCGGGGCTGGCAGAGGAGCTGCAGCCCGTGAGCGATGGCACGAGCCAAAGTGCCTTTGGTGGGGCGGGAGTCATTGATCGGGAAGCTTTTAGGGAAATGAGCCGCTCCTGGGACCCTGCCAAGGCGCAGCCCCGCTGGGCTCTGCCCGGCGTCCTCTGGCCGCTCTTGCTGGGAGAGGAGGGGGACGGGGACGGGAATGGGGATGGGGTGGGGATGGGAACGGGGACAGGATGGGATGGGAATGGAGCAGGGATGGGGATGGGAACAGGCTCAGGGACAAGGCTGAGGCCACCCCACGCTGCTTGCACGATCAGAGACAGAAACAACCTTTCCTACCCCAAAACCCTTCTCGGTGCTGCAGAAACCCCAAACCCAGGTGTTTTCCCTGCCGGCACGGCACCGTCCAGCGGGGACCGACAGCAGCAGGGTCCTTCTCACCTCCCGCAGCCTCCCCTCGTCCCGCTGCGCCGCCGTCAAACCGCTCGCAGAGGGAGATTTTTTTTCCCAGCGAGCGTTTAATTAAATTAGCGGGGCGCGTCGCCTCGTGGCAGCCGCAGTGAGACAGCCCCGGCTGCAGCACCAGCACCGGGACCAGCACCGGGACCAGCACCGGGACTGGCACCGGGACCCGGGGCAGCTCAGGTGCTTCTGAGCCGGGAGCCCAGACCTCCAGAAACCCGCCGTGAGGAAGCCCCATTCAATTCCCATTAAAATTAATTGAGCAGCTTTGCAAAGCCGAGCGTTGGGGACCGCGCTCTTCCTTACAGCTCGTTCTTCTTTTATGTCACTGTATTTTCTAGCAAATTAAATTGTCCTCGTTTTCTCTCTTTTTTTTTTTTTCTTTTTTTTTCTTTTTTTGTTTTTTTTTTTCGCCTTCCTTATGTTTATTCACAGCATCTATAATAGACCTGGTTAAATATATCTGTATGGATGTACATCTCCCAGGGCACGTGGCTTCCTCTGAAAACGCCAGTTCATAAAAAAAGAAAAAAAAAAAAAAAAAAAAAGCAAAACTTTCTGCGGGGAGATGGATGAAATTTCATTACGGGAGCGGAGCCTCCCCCTCTTTTCGAGGCAGCCGAGATGATTTCACTGCCGTGGAGCGCTTCCCATTTTCATTTCTCATTTGGACGTTGGGTTCAATTTGCGTGATAAATCATACGAGATCAAAATAAATAAATAAAAAATCCCAACCGGCCCCACATCACCCCCCCGGTAACACGCAGCCGATCCCTGGCAGCGCCGCGCCGAGCCACGGAGATCCCCGCGCCTTGAACAGATCCCTGCACGCCTCAACTTCCCCTGCCCAGAAATTCCCTTTTTCAGCAGTTTTGCACCCAAACTGGGGTGTCCCCAGGCAGGGAGCGGGCTGGTGGCTCACGGCCCCGACGCCCCGGGGATGGCCACCTCCTGCGGGGAAGCAGCCGTGCCCGTGCTGCTAACGGCACCGAGAGCTCCCCGTGTTTTTATTTATTATTTTAATCTATTTGCCATTAAAAATGCATCGTCTGGGGGCTCGGGGAGGGCTATCCGTCAGGCGGGTGCAGGACCCCCCGGAGGGCACGGGGAGGTGATTTCCAGGGTGCTTTCATTAGCGGGGTGCTCTCATTAGCGGGACGGCGTCGCTCGGGGTGGGGGGCAGACCCCTGCCGTAAATTAACCAGGAGCTGGGGGGGTCCTGACGGTGACCCTGACGGTGACCCCGGGGCCCTCGGTGCCACTGGCCGGACCCTGCCCCCCCCGGCTGTGCCGCAAGGTCGGGCGACCGCGCGCTAACGCTGCGTGTTGGGCACGTTTTGTAAGGCAGACGGGCTTCCAAATGAATCAAACACCGGTGTAAAACAGCAGGGCCCGGCTGGGGGGGGCACAAAGCCGGCTCCCGGTGCTCGCACAGGTCCCGCGTGGCCTCGGCAGAGCGGGGCCGCAGCACCCATGCGTGCTCCTGAGCCCCCCCCCCCCAAACCGAGCCCGAGCGTCCCCGAGCAGTTCAGAAATCCCGGTTTTATTTCGGATCGGAAACGACCGACGAGGAAGGAAAAAATTAAAATAAAAACGGAACTCCCAAAGAATGAGAAACGGACCCAAATCCAAACCGGTCCGGGGCCCGGGCGGGTGCTACATACAGGCTGGGGGGGGGTCGGAGGGGGGGGGGGCCCCCAGGCTGCCGGGACGGGCGGCTCTTCCCAGCGGGTCCCCGCAGAGTGCTGGGGAAACTGAGGCACGGCACGGGGCTGGAGGGGTGCACGGGGGGGGTGTGTGTGGGGAAGATCCAGCCCTTGGCGGCGAGGTCCATGCAAACGCTCCCCCCGCTCCGAATTGAAAAAAAAAACAAACATCTCAGGCGCGTGTATTGCTTACGGGGCGGTCGGTTCGGCCATAAACACGGAGCTGCAGGGGCTGGACGTGGTGCAGCGGGGGGGGGGCCGGCACCGCGGGCACGTTTCGCCCCGGCTCGGGGTGTGGGGGGGCAGCGGGCGGGCTCCATGCACGGTGCATGCACTTGGTACTTGCTGGCGGGGTTCTGTGCGCGCGTGCGGCTCTGCCGCGGTCCGGGCGTCGTGCGAGCGGCCCCCGCGGGCTTCACCCCGCGCCGGGGTTGGGGGGGGACAGCCCGTTCCCCCTCCCGCTGAGGGGGGGAAGGGGGGTTTGGGGCGTCCCCTTGCGGGACGCGGGCGTCCTCCTGGCGGCGTGGGCGTCCTACTTCATGCCGCTGCGCAGCACCTGGTTGGCGGCGATGAGCATGACGCTGATGATGAAGGCGATGGCGAAGGCGCAGATGAGGCTTTTCCGCACGCACGTCTGCCGGATCTGCTGGCTGGAGCAGGCTGCGGGGACAGCCGGCGTCACCCCGCGTCCCATCCCCTCCCCGTCCCCCCGTCCCCCCCCAGCTCACTCTCCACGTCGACGGGGCACTCCTCGGCCGTGCCCATGTGGCTCTCCTCCTCGGTCATGATGATGTTCTCGATGTCCTTCATGGAGAGGTGCTCGCAGAAGGTGTCGTACAGCAGCCGCTTCAGCTCGTCCACCGTCAGCTTCTGCATGTCGCACTGCGGGGCGGGCGGGAGGGCTCGGGCACCCCGGGGTGTCCCCCCCGTGCGGGGGGCTGCTCGCCTCGCCCGAGCCTCGGCAGCGCGGGGCCGGGTGCGCCAGCACCAAGGGTGCTTGGTCCCGGGCTGGGCTCAGCTCGCTGTGCCCAGGGTGCAGCCTGACCCCAAACCTAACACTGATCCTGACCCCAAAGGTGACCCTAAGCCAGAGTCGGACCCTGACCCCAAACCCGACCCTGACCCCAATCCTAACCCCAGCCTGAGCCTGGCCCTCACCCCGACCCCAGCCCTAACCTGGAGCCAGAGCCTGAGCCTGACCCCACGCCCAACCCTGACCCTAATCCTAAACCCAGCCCCAACCAGAGCCCGAGCCTGACCCTGACCCGGGCCCTAACCCCAACCAAACCCTGCCCCTGATCCTCCCAAGTGTCAGATTCTGACCCAGAGCCTGAGCCTGACCCCAAGCTCAACCCCGACCCTGACCCAAACCTCCACCCTAACTCTGACCCCACCCTAACCCCAACCCCAAGCCTTACCTTGACCCCGACCCCAACCTAGAACCTGACCCAGTCCTAACCCTGACCCTGACCCAGTGTCCCTGGTGTGTGGGGGGGGATCGGGTCCCCCCCTACCTTCCAGAAGACGGTGTCGAAGTCCGTGCCGTGGAACTTCTCCGGGATGCCCGAGGTGGACAGCTTGGGCCCCAGCAGCGTCACAAACTCCTCGAAGTCCACCTGCCCGTCACCTGCGGGACACGGAGCTGGCCGACACCCCCACAGCCCGGCCCAGGCACGGGGACAAGCGTGTCCCCTCTCCCCCCCCCCCCAGATGGGGACCCTGAGAAGTGTCCCCACGGCACCGTTTTGGGGGGACACCGCTGGGCTGGGTGGTTTGGGTGGGACCCCGCTCCAGGGCTTGGCACTTTGGGGGCTCTGGAGGCACCCAGGGACCCCCCCCCGACCCTGGGACTTCACTGACCGGGGACCCCACACTGCTGGGGGACCCCAGTGCCAGCCGGGGACCCCTACAGCCACCTGGGGACCACGACACCGGCTGGGACCTCCTGCGCTGCCCGGGACCCCCGCCTCAGTCGGGGACCCCCAGAACGAGCTGGAAGCCCAGCTCCAGCCGGGACCCCCATGCCCTCTGGGTGCCCCAGCCCCCCCGTGCCCCCCAAACCCCGCAGCGCTGGGGCCGGGCTGCCCTCGTCCCGCGGCTGGGGAGGAGGAGGCCGGCCCCGGGGCTGTCACGGCGGCACTAACGATGAGTAATGGAGGGAGCCGCGGCTTGGCAGCCTCGCCTGAAAGGCTTTTAAATGGGGAAAAAAAAAAAAAAAGGAATCCAATAAATTAACGCGCTCCTTAAGGTCCCGGTGAGTACGGGAGTGATGGGGACAGGGCTGGTGGGCGCAGGGCCCCGGGGTGTGGGATCCGGCCCCGGGGTGCGGGACCTGGGCTGGGCACCCCAGTCCCGGTGGGTTTGCCAGGTCAGGATGCGCACACGTCCCCCCCCCGGAACGGTTCCAGCATCGTTAAATCCTCCCAAACGAAGCCACGGGGAGGATGACGGATGAAGCTCTGGGCACGAGGCAGGACCCAGACCCGAGTCCAGCAGCAGGGAGAAAAGGGGGAGCATCACCGGAGGGAGCCGGGGGTGCCGGGGTCCCGCGCCGGGGTCCTACCGTCCATGTCGAGGCGCTGGATGATGACCTCGAGCTCCACCTCGTTGGGCATGTAGCCCAGCGAGCGCATGGCCGTGCCCAGCTCCTGCTTGGAGATGAAGCCGTTGCCATCCCGGTCGAACACCTTGAAGGCTTCACGGATCTCTGCAGGGGGAGCAGGGCTGAGCCTGGCCGCCCCCAGCAGCCCCCGGCCCCCCCAGGCCAGGCACTCATCCCCTGCAGAGGGGAAACTGAGGCACGGCGGGGCCGCGTGCGTCCCACTCCTGGGCACCGGTGCCGAGCCCCAGATATCCCACACCTGCAGCGCTCGACGCCCTGCCGCCCGGTGGGGCAGAGGGGGAAGGAGAAAGTGAGCAGATCTGGGCATTCTGGCCCAAAACGCAGCCGCTGGGCGCTGCGGGAGGACGGGGGCAGCTCGGAGGGTGCTGGCTGCCCTAAGGCCACGCTCGGCCCCGTTTCCCGGAGGCGCCGGTGGGCAGCGTGGGGCGGTTTTGCCCCGATCGCTGTTTTTTAGGGGATTTCCTTCCTCTTGGATCTCCCCCGGCCAGCAGAGCCCGAGCCAGGCTGAGAGAGCTCAGGGCTCCGCATGCGGCAATGAGGTCTTTCACTGGGGGGAAACGCGGAATTGTGCTGAAATCAACCCAAACTCCAACGTCGCGCCCCAAAGCCGCGGGGATGGGGTGGCCTTTGGGGTCCCCGGGGGGTGGCATGTCAGCGCAGCAGCCGGTAAAGCCGTGTGTCCCGGCGTCACCGCTCGTGTCTCGGGATGTAAAACGCCGTGTTTGGGAACGGTGCTAAAAATGTGAAGTTTCATGCCGGGTGGTTTTCCCCCTGCTCTGAGCCCCCAGCCGGGTGCCGTCAGAGATGTCCTGCGAGGCGTTTTGGGGTGAATTTGGTGGGTTTTGGCCTGCTGGCTTCATAGCTCCACTTCTCCCTGCCAGTCCCCCCAAGCCAGGCACAGGGGGCTCAGGGCTCGGGGACACCCCAAGGTTCAGGGGGAGCCAGCAGCAGGTGGCCCCCCACGCATGGCCCCCCCGTGGGGTCACCTCGGGGGTCTCGGGGGCCGCGGGTCGTGGCAGGAGCACCCCGTTGGTGCTCTGCACGCCGGGTGTGTGTGTGCGTGTGTGCAACACCGCAACGGGGCTGTGCACGCGCACGCTGCAGCGACGCCGTGCTTGTGTGCACACACAGCTGCACGCAGCGGTGAGGCCGGGCTTGTGCATGCGGGCACACACCCCGGAGCAGCTGGCGGCGATGTCGTGCTTGTGCACGCACACACACGCACCTTGAAGCGATGCCGCGCTGGTGCATGCACACGCGTTCACCTTGCAGCACCGCCGTGCTTGTGCCGCGCAGGCACACTTCTTGCAGTGATGCTGTGCTTGTGCTGCACACTTTGCAGCCACGCTGTGCTTGTGCGTGCATGCACATAGCTTGCAGTGACGCTGTGCCCGTGCATGCACACACCGACACCTGACAGCCGTGCTGTGCCCCTGCGTGCACGAACCCTTTGCAGCCACGCTGTACCTGTGCGCTCACAGGCACCTTGCAGCGATCCGGTGCGTGTGCACACACGGACACCTTGCAGCGCTGTCCTACTTGTGCGTGCATGCAAACACCTTGCAGGGACGCCGTGCTTGTGCATGCACACAGACGCCTTGCAGCAACGTTGTACCTGCACACGCAAACACCCGACAGCCACGCTGTGCCTGTGCGCGCACCACCGCCTTGCAGCGACGCTGTGCTTGTGCACGCACACACACACACACCCGCCTTGCAGTGACGCTGCCCTTGTGCGTGCACACACAACCACCTGACAGCCACGCTGCACTTGTGCGTGCACACACGCAGCCCCCCGCAGCAGGGCTGCGCACGTGAAGCCATCTCTCCCCGGCGCTGCGGCGAGGCCGTCCGTGGGCACACACGCACGCTGCAGCGACGCGGCCCGTGGGCATGCACACGCACACCCTGCAGCGGGGCCGTGCGCGTGCACATCGAGGTGCACACACGTACACGTGTCGGGGGGGGGCTGCAAACAAGCGCACGCGCTCACGCACACACACAGAGCCCCCGTCCCTGCACACCGGGGCTTGGAGGACCCCTGGCTGCGTGCCCCCGTGCCTCAGTTTCCCCCGCGGTGCCGGAGGGGCCGCGAGCAGCACACGGGGGTGACACCGCAGCCCCCACGCCGGCTCCCCGGGGGCCGCGTCCCCGTCCCGCGGGCAAACTTTTGGGGTGAAAACCCCCCTCCTCGGGGCAGCCCGACCCCACGCGTGCCACTGGTGGGTTCCCCCCCCCCCCCCGCAAGCTTATGGCAGGGGCGGGGGGGGCAGCCACGCGTGGGGACGGCCACCGGCCCCACCGTGCCACGCGTGGGGGGGGGGACGGGGCCACCCGGGGCCACCCGGACCGCGGTGCGGGTGGGGGGCTCCCTCCCTCGGGGTCCCCCCCGGCTCACCCCCGGCCCCCCCCCTCACGTCCCCAGGGGCTCACCCTCCAGCTCGTCCTCGGGGATGTCCACGGGGTGCTGCTCGGCCAGCAGCGGGGGCACGCTGTAGATGCCCCGGTACATCAACGCGGCGGTCACCGGGTGGAACGGCATCTTCGGAGCGGGGCCGAAATCCCAAAGTTTCGCCGGCAAAAATCCGAGCCCTACCCGGGACGGGGTCGGCCCCCAGCCCCCCCTTCGCGCCCCCCCCCCCCCCCCCCCCCCCCCCCCCCC
>NC_048907.1:5420961-5458868 GCF_011077185.1 Oxyura jamaicensis
GGGGGGGGGGGGGGAGGCACAAGGGCTGTCTCGTCCGCTTTTCGGGTGGGTTTTGCAGATTTTGGGTGGGCACCGAACCCCAAGGGCTGGGCCACTCCACGTCCCTCCCAGCCCAGGCACAGCGGGGGCACCGCATCTCCGCCAGCCGCTGTCCCCCACCCGGAGGTGATGTCCCTCCTGCAGCACCAGCTTCAGCTGGGGCTTAGCTGATTTTTTTTAAGGGCATTTTTATGTCTTGGAAGTCAGGTAAATGCAAGCTGGGGAGGCTTGGAGTGGCTCCCGATGTGCCTGCGGAGATGCCCAGCGCGGGGCTGGTGCCCTTGGAGGCTGGGGGTGCCCCCACCAGCGAGGAACGGCCCCGGTCTGAACGCCAGACGTGAGCCCGTCCCCAGGGCAGTGCCAGAGCCACCCCCAGCCCCCCAGCACTGAAGGGCGCTGAGGAACGCTGCCAAAATGCAGCCAGCCCCTTAGTTTGGCAAAGAAAAGCCCAACTTCCTTCCCAAACCCACCCCAAGCTTTGCCTGTTTTGGGAACTGCTCCTGCTGGTGGGCACTGGCAGCCCCTGGGACCCCCCAAAATCAGCTCGGGCAGAGCCCCCCGAGAGGCGCAGAGCTTGCACCAGGTCCCCTCCCGGTTCGGGGAAGGGGTGGAAGGAGGCAGGGGCTGATCCAGCACGTGGAAAAAAGCCATTTAGATAGTTTTATTTTTATTTTTTTTTTCCTTGGGCAAAGTCATCTCAACGCAACCCACATCCTCTCTGAAGCTGTCTAGACTTTGATGAATTTAATTTTGCTAAAAAGGAAATAATAAAAAAAATCAGAATGAAATTTCCTTTGAAAGCGCTGGAATTTCCCATTCTGCCACTGCTGGGAGCGCTCGCACGGAGCTGCCGCGGGCTGGGAGCGTGCGAGGCTGCGAGTGTGCAAGGCTGTGAGTGTGCAAGGCTGCGAGCACACGGCCCTGTGGCACCGCAGCAGCCCCCTCCCAGCACCAGGGCAGGGTCCCCCAGCTCAGCCTTGCCTTTGGGGCTCGGGGACCCTTTTGGGGCCGGGCGCTCCCGGAGGCACAGCCACGGCCCCGGGGGACGCCGTCCCCTGTCCCCATCCCCTCTGGCCGAGGAGGGGACGATGAGGAGACCCCTGAGGACACGGAGCCTCCTCCTCCGGCCTCAGGGTTTCCGAAGCAGCCCTCCAGGCTTTGCTTTGGGGCCAAATCCCCCAGCCCGAGGCTCTCCCCGTCCTCCGCAGGCGGCGAGCCACGGCTGCATTATTGATGCCGAGGCTGCGCCGCGTGCGGGAAATCAGGTCAGCCCCCCCTGCCCTCCCCCCTCCCGCAGCCCCCCAATCCCCCCCCGCCTTTTCCCCGTCAGCATCCCTTTGACACACACGAAAAAAGCAGCAATCCCATCTCCCCTGGGCTGCCCTGCTTAAAAACAACAAAAGAGGGAAAAAAAACACCACCAAACCACCACCACCCCCGGCTCCCACCCCACCGGGGAGCAGGCAGCGGCCTCAGGCTGGGGCCGTGGGGGCAGGAGCAGCCCCCGGGGTCGGGGACGGCGCCGTGGGACACCCCATGTCCCCAAGGGCTTCGTCCTCGAGGGATTAAGAAACGCAGCAGTCGAGCACCTCACCCCCTGTCCGCTGCGGTCCCGGCGAGCGCGGGAGGCGTGGGGGGAAAAGAACCAGGCGAGCTCCGTGCCCCCCCCTCGTAGTGCTTTGAATTTTTATTAAAACACCCGAGAAAACAAACCAAAAAAAATGTGATTTCTTCGGAGTACAACGATCCGCGGGGATAGAAAAAGGCTGCGCCAGGCCACGGCCAAACCCATCTGGGGCCAAACCCATCTGAACTGCAGGCGCGCTTGGTGCGGGGAGTCCCCCAAGGCTGCTCCATAACGAGCGTTTGGGGCACGCTCTGCCCGGGGGGGCTGCGCCTCCGTCCTGGGGGGGGCGAGGGAGGAATCGGGGACCCCACGGAGGGGCAGGAGTGGGGCCGGAGCCACGAGGACGCACCAGGGACCTCGCTCAGGGGCTTCTCACAGGCGCAGCGTGGGCGGCCAGGGTTGGGACCCCCAACGTGTTTTGGGGACGAGCCCCCCAGTTTGCACGGGGAGGCAGGGCTGGAGGCAGCCAGGAGCCAGGCGTGGGGGGAGCAGCGGCCGGGGGCTGCGGAGGAGACGGGGGGGTCCCTGCGTGTGTTTGGGGGCACCGGACCTGGCTCCTGGTCCTGCTCACCCCAGCGGGGAAGGGGCAGGGTGCGGGGCGAGCTGCTGGGGGAACGGGAGGGCACGGAGCTGGGGCTGCTGGAGCCGCAGCTCCCAGGGAAGGCACCGAGGGGCTGAGGTGGGGGCACCTCGGCGGGGCGCAGCGGGCACCCGCTGCCTCCCCACAGCCAAAGCCGGGGCCGCGATGGCTCTCTGCCAGGATCCCGGGCGGCCACAGCTCTGCCTTGACCCCGAGGAGAGCCCCCGGCCTCGGGCTGCCCCCGTTTGTCACAGTTTGCAGGGAGAAAAGGTCGCAGGTGGCTGGCACCAGCTGCTCTCCCGCTCCTCATCCCCTCCCGCATGCAGGGAGGAAGAGGAGGAGGAGGAAGAGGAGGTCTTCCTGCCCCTTCCTCCTCTCCCCAGCTCAGCAGCAGCCCTCAGCCTTCGCCCTCACCCTCGCAGCTCCTCCACAAATCCTCCGTGCCAGCCTCCTGCCTCCTGCGGGCCCGCTGAGTTACAGCCCTCCGCCGGCACCTGCTCGGGGCTGCTAACGGGAGCCCCGTCCCCGTCCCGCTCCCCCGCTGCGGCCCCGGCCTCGTGCTGCCGGGAAAAAGCCCGAAAGGCTGAGCCAAAACATAAGGGGGGGGGAAACAAAACCAAAAAGAAAAAAAAAAGGCAGGAGAGGCTGGAAAAAAACAAAAGCAGGGAGGGAGGAGGAGGGTCGGCAGACGGGAGGTGCAGAACGTCGCAGTCCGGGGCGGGTGGCGGGACGCGGCGATGCCCGGCGCGGGCGCTGGGGCCGGAGGAGAGCGGTGCGGGCACGTCCTAGAGCTCCTCGAAGAAGGCCACGCGGGACTTGGTGCTCTGTAGTGTGAGCTGCAAGAGAGCAGAGGGGACACGGCGGTGACTCCCTCCTCCCGCCGGGCACGGGGCGGCCGCTGCCCCTGCGGAGACGCGGGGACGGCAGGAGCGGGGACGTCTCGCCGCAGCCTCGGCAAGCGCGGGCCGGGTGAAGGGTGCGGGGAAAGGGTGTGGGATCTTCTGCGGGGCTGCTCCCTGCTCTCCCCACAAGCGGAGGGTGCCGAGGGGCAGCAGCAGGCCAGCAGCGGCAGGGGAATTCGGGCGGCTGCAGAACGGGGCTGAGGGAGGGGGTCCTGGAGGAAAGCAGGGCCCCAACACCCGCCCGGGGCTGTCCCGGAGCAGGGAGCTGAAGCTGCTCGCTCACACCACGAGGACCCTGGAGGAAAGGCGCTGCAGCACCACGGAAGCTGGCCCAGCAAAGCTTCTGGCAGGGCTGGCGAGGCTGAACTGAAGGTAATGCTCTGCGCAGGAGCCGCGGTCCCGTTCCCTGAAGGGCCAAGTGAGGGATGGAAGGAACACGCTCAGCCAAGGAGGAAAACCCCAACATTTCAGGGTAACCCCCCAAAGCGGCGCCCCGGGAGAAGTGCCCCCTTCCCCCCCCCCCAGCTGCTGAATCACCAGCCGCGTGTGCCAAAGCAGCGAGCTAATTGCACGGGCTTCGTTTCAGCTGGATTAAGCAGCGTGCCTTCCGCCGGGGCCGCGCGTTTTGCTGAAGCAGGGATCCCGGGCTCGCCTCGCAGCCAGCTAAGCCCCGCGGCAGAGCTGCCAAGCGTTCCCCCCCTCCCCGCCCGCCCCGCTGTCCTTCCCTCGGTAATTCCTTCACAGCTCTAATGCCGTCGTGAAAATCTGTATTGCAGAGGCAATTTCTGCAGGGGCTTAACGCCCTTTACTGGAACAGGGCTGGCTCAGCTCCTCCTCAGCACCCCCCCGGCCCTCCAGCCTCCTCTCCGGAGCTGCAGCGCACGCTCGCTCCTGGCTCTTCCAGCTGGGTCAAAAGCCGGAGAATTTGGGGTGTGACGCCCGCGGGGGTGCCACGGAGCTGGCAGGGACCCGGGCTCGTCGCTGCCAGGGCGAGGTGGCCGCAGCCACGCCGCTGGGTGAAGGCAGAGGAACAAGGGGACAGGGCCCAGGGGCAGGGAGATGGAGGAAGAGGTCACAAAAATGAGCGACTTCTTGCCCAGGGGCTTCCACCTGTGGCCTTCCCCACGCTGATCGCCGTTTGGGGCGAGGCAGGGAAACCGAGGCACGGGAGGAGCAAGGCAGCCGTGGCCACGCAGGCAGCCGGAGAGGCAGGAGCCCAGCAGAGAGGGGGGTGATGAGAGCTGCAGGAGGATTTCTTCCGCGTGGCGTGGGCGGCTGGATCAGGAGAGGGAATTCAGATCACCCCTGAGCGCACCCCGACTCCACCAGCGATGCTCCGCTGTGCCTGGAGGGCCCCCCCCCCCCCCTTTCCTTCCTTCCTTTCCTTTCCTCCTGCTTTCCGTGCTGCTGAGCGGCTCCGGGCTGGCAGAGCTCCGCTCCCTGCCCAGCACCAGCGACAAGGGAGCGGAGGCAGAGCCCCGGCACCGGCCACGTATCGCTCACGGCAGGCGCCGTGCCGCAGGGCTCCTCGCCGCGGCCGCAGCCTGGCTGTGCGTGGCATGACAAGAGGCGAGGGCTGCGCTCGGGGAAGGAGGAAAGAGCCCGGGGAAGCTCCTACCTGAGCCCCCGGCACCACAACTCGCCCCACGGCGGGGTCCGGGCAGCTGGTGGGTGCAGGGAGCTCCGGAGCTGAGCTGGCATTCGTTGTGGCTGCAGCCACGAGCCCCAGGCAGCTCTTCTGCAGGGAACCCCCTCCGTAACAGCAGGAGCCACCCGTTTTGTCCTTTTCCTTTTCTGCACCGGGACAGGCAAGCGAGGAGAGCAGCAAGAGGGACGCGATGGGGCCCGGGCACTTGCCCCCAAGGGCAGGTCCCCGCCGTGCAGGCAGCAGCCCCCGTTCTCTGCCCCCTTTGCTGGGGAAAGCCCCGGGCTGGCCTCCAGCACCTCCTGCCTCCCCAGACTGCCCCCGGCGCCCTGGCAGTGCCCACCAAGGAGCACCCAATGCCCACAGGCGCACCGTGGCGCTGCGCAGGCGAGGCTGAGCGATTAAGAGCAAGTTACGTTTTCGTCAGTGCAGAGAGGGGGAGAAAAAAAAAAAAAATTGATTTACAAGCAGTATTATGATAATCTCCTTCCTGCAGGAGGGAGGGCGGGGTGGGCTCCACAATGCACTCCCAGAGCCATCAAAGAAAATTTAGAGAGAGGGAGCGGGAGCGCAATTAAGCAGCCAGCGCTCAAATGAATCAAGAGGGGGAGAAGGGAACGGCCCCGCTCCCTGCAGCCCTGCGCTGGGGTTCTCGGAGCTCTGCCGTCACCCGCAGCTGCTGGACTTGTGCAAGGAAACAGGCAGCAAACGGCAGGTCCCTCAGAGGAAAACCCACTCGGCTGCCGCTAAGCCGGTGACCACGGGCACAGGGGGAGAAGGCATCCGGGGTCCCACACCGGGAGCAGGGGATGGCGGCTCCCGGGGGCTCGCCGTGTGCTCTGCACTCTCCCAGCCCCAGGTTCTTTATTCCATGCGCCTCCCCGGGCACGTTTTGCTGCTGCTGCAGGCAGGGAGCTGTAGTCCCTGCGAAATCGCAGCCCGAGTGCTGCATCCCGTAAATCCTCTTTACTGCCACCCCCGCTCCCCTCCGTGTCCTCTCCATCCCTGCCCGCTTCCCCGGCGGCCAGCCGGACGGCTCCAGTCACACCTCCCCTTTATTTTTTTTAGAGCCGAAGCTCCCCGGTCCCCCCCGCACCCCTCGCCCTGCCTCCTCCTCCCATGCGGCCGCCGATTCTCCGCCGAGCGCGGGGCCCCGAGCACAACTTTCCCCCAGCCTCCACCGCTTTGATGAGCGCGCTTAAAAGGGAGAAGATGTCACTCCCCGGCGAAGGAAACACTTTTCAAAGGCTGCCACAAAAATAGCTGATGGGCCTGACGGCTGCTGGTTTCCTCTCGCTCCTTGTAAACAAGGGAACGAGGCTGCTCTGGCCCAGTTTAGCTGCCGGGGAAGTTTCATTTCCCGGCCCCGAGGCGCAGCAGCGCTCACGCCTCGTCTGCAGCGGGGCAGGAATAAAAACCCAGCGGGGACCTGGGCTGGCGGATGCAGGGGCAGGAGCCACGCAGGATGCGCCTCCGTTTCCCCTGGGATTTCAGGGAAAAGTGGTGCCCGGAGCCAAAGCGTTTCTTCTGCTGGTCCCTCGCATCCCCCCGAGGCACGGCACCGCTCCTCCGGGTGGTGAGAGCGGCACCGAGCTCCAGCCCCAGCAGTGGACAAGTGCTGCACGCATCCAAGAAGTCGCCTTAAAATCCTAAAGGCAGCCCCGTGGGCAGCGGGAGCCCAGAGCCGGTCGTCGAAGGACCAGAGCGGTGCTCAAGGACACAGCCACTCGTCTGGGAACAGGCCCAGAGATCTGCTCCTTGCCCAGACACTTCCCAGGGCTTCAGTCATGGTAAGGAAGCACGACAGCAGCAGAAGAAAGCAACTGGAATGAAAGGCCAGGCTGTGCTCGTGTTTCAGAGCTGCAGCCTGCCCTGGGAGGCTTCCCCCACGGGGGGACGCGAGGAAGAAGAGCTTTTGTCATGTTCTACCGCAGTCTGAGCGGCAAAACCCTCCTGAAGCCGAGCCAGCTGGAGCCGGCAGCGCCAGCCCCCGGCCGAGAGCGCTACAGAGAAAGCAGCTTCCAGATGAGGTGCCTGCGCTGTGCCCACAGAGCTCATAAAATAGGATTAGCATGTTAACCACGTAATTAAACACGAAAAAACTTAGCAGGCATCTTCAAAGGCAGGCAACAAAACCCAGAGGTCAGGCAGCAGCGCTCGCCGTGCCGCTGGTTTAATTACGGGGGCCCCTTCCCGGCACCGCGCCCCTCTCAGCGGCCGCCTGGTGCTCTCCACAACCTGCCAGGGCTCCAGCTCCCCTCCCCGTGCCGTGCTCACCCCCAGACCACCCCCAGATTCAAGGTGGCACGGAGCTCCCAGTGCCGATGGGGACGGGACGGGGGGCCAAAGGGACAGCCGGCACCTCCCCAAGGTGGGACAGCCCGAGGGGCACCGCTCCCTGCTGCCTCTTCCCCAGGCGAGGGGAGCAGCCCGCCTTGGGAACACCAGCCAGGTGCTGGAGTGACGGAGAGCTGGCACAAACCCTGCTGACCGATTCATGGGGCTGCCTTGTAGTCCTGAGAGCACCGGGGGCTCGGGAACAGCACCAGCACCGGGCTGATCGCTTCTGGTCACGGGCCAGGGCGAAGCCTGGGGCTGAAGCACCTTCCTGCCTCCGCTGCGGTGCTGAGAAGGTGCTCAGCAGCCAGGCTGCACCCGCCTGGCGCTGGGGCAGGGCCACGCTGGCCCTCGGGAACTTCTCACAAAGGTTTTTTCCAAGCAGCTCTGCCACCTGCACTCAGGAGCGCCGTCGCTGCGGCACCTGCAGCGTCTCTTCCCTTAGCGCTACCCGTCACAAGGCGCCGAACGCCGTGGGTGTGCGAGAGCACAGCCGTGGAACGAAGGAAAAAGCTCCCCCAAAGCCCTCCTCCCCAAGGGCCTGCCAGCCCCCGGCTCAGCCAGGCTGCTCCTCGGAGGGCAGCAGCTCCAGGAAGGCGAGACGCGGCCGGCGGAGCAGAAAGGACCAGCGTGGGGAGGAGGCAGGGGGCCGGACGCACCGCAGCGTGGCGGGGACGGCAGGGCCCCGCTGGGGGTTGGGGAGGGACCCACCAACAGCTCCGCCAGCAGCAGCAGGGGGCTGCAGCACGAACCCCAAAGCACCCCCCCGAAGGGAAAGCCAGAAGCGCTGCTCGGGGCTGGTGGCCACGAGCACAGGCTGCCGGAAGAATCCCGGGAAAAGGGCAGGAAACCTTCCCCAGCTCCAGCACCTGCCATTTCTCGGGGCTGGGGGCAGCGGGCGGGAGAGGAGAGCGCAGGGCTGCAAAGGGCTGCCTCGAGGTGTGGCAGCGGCCAACAGCAGGCGCTGCCAGGCCCAAGCAGTGCCTGGGGACGCTGCCCGTCCTCAGCTGCCACCCGCACGCCGCTCTGGTGCTGCTCAGACAGGCAGCGCGGGTCCCGCCGCCACGCGCTGCCCCGCTCCGAGACAGGGGGGGGAAGTTTCAGGCTGCTCCGCCAGCTCTGGCAGCAGCAGCGAGAGGAAATTGATGGGGTTTGTTTGGTCTGTTTTAAGCTCGTGAGTTTCTTTCCGCAGCAAACAAGGGGGCAGGTCCCGCTTTCCTTCATTACGGCAATCTTCAAAGGCCCCCCCCGTACCTCCAATGGATTCCCAGCCACAGGCAGCAGAGCAGAAGCAGGCGCGTTTAATTATTTAAGCATCTCTGCCTGCACTCCCCCACTGATGTTGCCAACTCAACTTCTGCCAAGAGAGATGCATCCCAGCGTGGAGGATCAGGTGCGAAAATGAATGCGGAGAAGCTGCGAACGCTTCTGACGGGGCGAGAGCCGGGCGCGGGGCCGCCCCCCCCGGGCGGGTGGGCTGCGGGGAGGAGGGTGCTGGGGGGGGCGGGGTGCTGGGGGGTCACAGCGCAGGGGGTGGCAGGAGCAGGGCACACCGTAGGCAAGCTCATGCAGGGGTTAGTGTGAGAGCCGGTGACCCCCTCGCCACACGCAGAGTACCTCGGAATAACCTACTTGGAAGTCTCAAATGCAGATAGGTCTTCTGCCCTGGGCTTGAGGCTAAACCAGCAAAATAAAACGGACACAAAATAAAAATGAATTCCTCTGCGGTCCCAGCAACGGCAGGTCGTTTGTGCAACGCGTACAGCGCTGAAGTGAGCAACAGCTCCCCGGGTGGGGCAGGGGGCTGGCATGACCGAGGTATTTCTAAACCACTCGTCCATCGCGGGCGGCTTCAGTTTCCCTCTCCAGCACAACTGCAGGGACAAAAGCCCTCCCGCCCTCCCGAAGGCGCGAACAGAAGCAGGCTGTAATTCCTTCCGACGCGCTGCGGCAGCAGGCTGCTGTTTGCAAAGCTCTGCTCCTGGGGCTGGGACGCAGGAGCCAGGCAGCCCCGGGTCCCTCTCGGAGGCAGGGGACGGGACTGCAGCTCCTCAAGGCAGGCTGAGCGCGGCCCCGGGGACGGGGACGCTCCCCTGACAGACGCCCAAACGCCCGCCTGCCGCCTCCCCTAAGTGAGACAAATGGGACCATCAGCTTTCTATTAACTTATCTCGAAAGCTAGAGTCAGAGGCAGAAAGAAAGTCAGCATTTGCTGTTTATACCGAGGGCTCTGAGTACGGGGACGTATCCTCACAAAGCCTAGGGGGAGCAGAAAGGCTTTCAGATTCCACAGTGATTAAAGGGCCTGTGAAGATTGTTACGCTCTCCCAGGCGGAGAGGCAGGAACCCAACAGCACAAGGCAAGCACCGGGAAACCAGCGATATCCGCCAGGTTCATTTTCCTGCCCCAGTTCAGCGATCACAAACTCCCAGCCACGAGAGTCGGCCCCAAGTGGTATTTTCGAGCCCTTTTAGACGTTGCTGCCCCCCGCTGAGACGTGTTAGCAGGCCAGGATTTGTTCTGGAGACCCGTACTGGTTAGCACAGCCTACGCCCCTGTCACGCGTGCCGCGCTGACTTCCGAAGCGCTTCCAAGGACGCTTGCCAGCAGAAACCTTGGGAAAAAGCCTCTGCGGGCGACTGGAGCTGAGCGCTAGGTCCCGCTGCACCAATTACGGATGCGTGCCCAGCCCCTCGTTAGAATGAACCCAGGCGGGAGAAGAGCAGAGCTACTCGACTAAAGGAAGAGGACTGGATGTAAAAATAAAGACTGGCTTGCGTTGGGCCCTTCCACGCGGGACTCCAACGTTTTGGCTAAGCATTCACCTCCGAAGCGTTTCTAGAGGCGGGTGGTTGCAGGGTGCAGGGAACACGCACCCCACTCAGAGCTCAGCGGTAGATTTTGCTCTTAGCACCTGAAGCTGCACCGCAGGTTACTTGGGAACAGATTAAAAGAGAGGATGAAGCTTTTGGCTTTTTCTGCTCAGAGCTCATAGCCCAGGAGTAGTTTCCCCTTATTGTTCCCTAGCTAAACTCAAACCTGCTTCCTTGCGTTGCCCTTAGGGAATGGTTGCAATGGCCAGGAAGGGTTTTTCCCGTTCCTGATGTTACTAGGGTGGCAAATCCCTCCTGCCAGCACCTCTGCATGGCTTTTGTTAAGGTTCAGCAGGACAGGCAAACCTCGAGAGCGCCCCAGACCTTCACAGAGCACGGAGAAGCCGAGGCTCGGTTGCAGCAAGAACGAAACCAGAGCCCCCAGAAGCTGAGACTCCCTGCGCCCTCGTTTCAAAGCTAAGCAGCCAGGGAAGAAAGCCTAGATCAAACAAGTTTATTATAACAACGTGTGCAAAATAAAGGCAGGGTTATTTTGTCGTTTTTAAAGGATTTCGTCAGGCGAGATACAAACTGGAGCCCTCCGATACCTTTTTGATAGTGTTGTGCTTGCTGTTGCCTCGGCTGGCGTTCTCGTTGTGCAATATATCCAGGGCCGTCTCTCTCTCCTTCAGTTTCAGCGCCTCGATTTCGGTCTTCAGCTCGTTCAGCTGCTCCTGCAGGTGCTTGCTTTTCTCCATGTACTCTACCCTAGTGCACACAGAACAGCCCCGGCTCAGCGCTGCCCGCCCGTGGCGACCCGACGCCGTGGCAGTCGGCAGCGGGACCGTCGCAGGAAAACCCCGTCTTCACCACCCGCCGCGCGCGGAGCCAGCACCAGCAGGGTACAGCAGACACTGAACTGCCCTCAGCAGCCGTTTGTTTGGGACTAAAAAAAGAGAAGCCGGACACCCGGCCAAGAACTCTAAGTCGTGTTACTAGAAAATAAGGAAACAAAGCCCTCTGGAGGATTTGTGAGCGGAGCTGTGCCGTGGCACAGATTTAGCGGTACGCAGTTCCAGCCTAAAAGATGCTGTTTTAAGCAGCACTGCTCTACTCCGCTGTCGTCCCATCCTCCCCCCACCTCCAAAGCGAGCTCCCAGGCTCACAAAGGCACGAACCCGTTCCTGCCATTTTCCAGGAGGGACCTTGGTGTGCTGCCTTCTCGTGTTTTAGAGGGATTTAATTTGTAAGGGGTGTGGGAGCAAGCGCTCTCCCCAAAATATCAGGTGTTTTTCAGACACACAGCATCCCTGAGAGAGAGAAAGGCCTCTCAAAAATAGAAAGTTAAAAAAAAAAAAAGGCACAAAAAACCTGTAGCCGCTCTCAGGTCTCAGCCTTAAATGCCCTCTGCCACGAAGCATCTACTGGAGAAAAACAAACAAAAACCACACCACGCCAGCCTGTACTTGTGATTAAATACTGAGACCGAGGTCAAAGCACCAGCAGACTAACGAGAGCCCTTGCAAAGTGCCAAAATTTGTAGCAAGGCTTATCTCAGCATCCGAGGAACGAGAGCGCTCCCGGAGAAGGCAGCGAAAGCACGCTAGTGCTTTCATCGTTCGGCAGAGCCGCGATCCTCCTGCTCAGCAGAGTGGGATGACCTAGTTAGCAACCTCGGTGCAGAACCAGGAATTAGCGGGGTATTTTCAGCTTCTACGTTTTACCTTCTGGCTTCAGGAAAAGTTTTTAACCTCTGCCCCTGGAGTGGCGCTCCGCTCTCTTACACGCGGGAGCGGGAACTGACCAGAGGCAGAAAAAGCCACCCCGGTGGGACGCGGGGTGTTTCACTGCAGCCCCGGGAAGTTAGGGCCGCAGCGCTGTGGCAGAGCCCTTCCAGCTTTGATCTCCTATCCCGTCAATGAACAAAGCACGTTATTACTACAGAGATTAAAATCTGATCTGCTTTGATTTCTGCTAAATTTGTAATTTCGAAGGCTACATTTACACCCTCAGGAAAACACAAGATCAAAGCTCATAATCACATCCAAACTTGCTTGCGTACGCTTTTTATAAATAAACCTGCCACGGATTCAAAGAAAAAGGGGTTAAAGCCCCCGTGCAGGACCGCAGCCCGTGCTCCAGCCACCTCAGCGTGGTCTGGACACGTTGCAAACCCCCCAAGCGCCAGCCTGCAATAGCCCAGCGTGCCAGCAACCAGGCTGCTGTTAACTCTTTCTGCCAAGACGGATAATTAAAGCCTAAACAAGAGCTAGGTTAGCCGTACGGACGGGAATCATCCTTTTGCAGGGCTCAGCACGCTTAAACTTGCCTTGAGTCGGGCAGGAGAGGTGCTACTGTGACACCAGCTCCCCGTCCCCCCCGAGAAAAGGTCAACCAGCAGCTCAGTGGCACTCAGCAGTCACAAATGGTGGACGAGAACCCCAAAGCCTCCTCCCTCTTTCCCTTCACGCTGGAGCTCTTCTGAACGACACAAAAGCCACGTTCGGCTCCGGTACAATTCCCCTTGCTGCAGAGGGAAGGCAGCAGTAACCCAACGCAGCCCTGGCCCGGCCCGGCAGCACGCCACCTACTTCTCTTTCTCGATCTCCATGGAAAGCCTCTTCATGTCCGTATCCTTGAAGTCGAAGGACAGGCTCTCGCTGATGAGGTTGAAGCTCGGCAGGTCCGTGGGCAGCGCCGTCGTGCTGGAGTTCATGGACTGCTACGGAGGGAGAGGTGACACGTTAACGGCTTTTGGCCCCCGCGTGAGCGCTCCTACAGCAAGTGTTCTGCAACGCAGAGGTAAAACCAGAGCGGTGCCTAAAGACACAGCACAAGGTGCTGCTTCCTAACGCTTTCATAAGGTCCCGGTTACCCTCACGGGTAGTAGCGTGCTCTCCCTGGAGCGGCGCTGACCTGGAAGCACCACAGCGGTTGCATCCCTGACGCATGGTGGCCCACCAGCCCCACCTTCTGAACCGGCCTCAAACTTCCCGGAGGAAAGGGTTAAGCTCTTTGTCAGCTGGCGAGCTTTTCGTGCAGAAGGCGGCAAGTGCTGCAAAGCCCTGCAGGAGCAGAGCAGCCTCAAGCCGTGCCTCAAGCACCGGGCAGGGCCCGCAGATCCCCTTGCTCCATTCCCCACTTGCTCCTCAAGGAGCTATTGCTCCTCTGGGTTCCCGCTCTTTGCGGCTGTAAAGTGGAGACCAGACCTCCTGCCTTCAAAATCTAACGGCAAAACTTTGTAACGTCGAGGTTTTATCACTGCTGCGCCACTGGAAGCAACGCCGGACAGAAGCTGGAGATGCACCACTGCTTTTTTTTTTTTAACCTTCATAGTAATTAACAGCTCCTGGTGTTTCAGAACCACTGCTAGGGCCAGTTGGAAGCACAGAGATAACACCAGGACCCACTCAAACTGCACGCAAACGAAGATTTGGGACTTTCTTCCCTGCTTCGAAATACCGCGATGCCTCCCCCCGACACGCACCGCCCAGGCTCTCCGCTTTTATCCTCACCTTAAAAAAAAAAAAATGACCCTTCTCTCAGTCAAAAACTACCTCTAATAAATGGGCTCGTTACCAGCGCAGGAAGAGCAGCCTGCCTCAAATCATCTCTCCCCTCTTGCAATACGTCAGATGAGGTCGCGAGCAGCGGCACACGTCAGGGATGGCAGAGCAGCTTCAGACGGCAGACTGCACGCGTGGAGCTGAGTCACAGACCTGCTGCCTGTGCCCAGCCCGCTGGCATTTGGGGTAGGGGCAGTACAGCCCGGCTTCCAAAGGTCACCCGGCTCTCTGCCAGACGCCCCGTCCCGCTTTAAGGGGGTCCTGTAAGGAAGACGTGCCCCAAGCAGGCTGGAGGTGCACCGCGCAGACAGGCGGCACGCACCACAGGCTGGGAGGATGGTCCCCGGGCAGAGGGTATCTGCCCCCAGAACTTTGGCTGGTTCTTTCTTTCCCGTGTTTCTTCTGTTCGGGATTCTCCAGGGACCGTTTGCAGCCAGCTCCACTTCAGCCAGAGCCGGCAGCGCTGGAGCCGTGGCGGATTTACCCGCGCAGTAACCTGCCTCCTCCCACACCACCAGCCCGGAATTCACAAGCAGCCGAGGCTCGTCCCTGCTCCCAGACAAACCTGGGAGCGATGGCATTTCATTTACCCCGCAGAGCCCGAGCTGAGAGGCAAACATCTCGTACAAGGAGGCAACCAGAACGGCACTGCCTGGCCCGGCTGGCATCTCGCAGCCAAGCCAGACTTCAAGCTACAAGGGAAATACCCGTCCCTGCTCCCCATGGCAGTAGCTGCTGCCACAGAGCACGGCTGCATTAATTCCGGAGCACGCGCTGAAAGGGAGAGCCGAGTACCTAAATCCCTGCCCCTAAGGAACGGGGACAGACCTGCAAAGGCACCTGACCATTTAAATACTTGCATCCCATCGACATTCAGGTCCCTTCGCTCTAAGGCCCGCAGGGGGTTGCGCAAACGTTCCCACGTGAGGTTCTACGGTCTCTGATGTGCAGGGGAGCCAGGAGCACCCAAACCATCCTGCTGGCCTTAAAACAACCTTTCACATTTTTTTTTTCTGCACGAGCTTGTTCGGCGTTAAAAAAAAAACAACACACACAGAACCCCGAACAGCAAGTGGGCAGGATTTTCAGTCATTGAGCCCAGAAGCCAATTTGTCAGGGTTACTACAGCCACCGCCTCCCCTCTCCTCAGCTCTTTCCTAAAGCAACAACAAAAAAAGACGATGGAGAAGTAAGAGAGCAGCAGCAGGGGAGGAAGGGTAAGGAGAGAGCGAAGCCGGAGCAGACGGAGTGCTTTCAAAGGCACGGGTGTAGCAGCTGGAGCACAGCAGTCCCCTGCCACCCGCAGGGAGGCCGGGCAGGCTGTGCACGGGGCACAGGAATTGTTAATCAAGGGGACCGGGGGTGTCACCGGGGCGCGGGATGGCAGAGGGGACACAGAGCTCCTGCCCTGGAACCAAACGCATACCCCTGACCTTCCATTAAGGCAACTCCCCGCAGTTAACAGAGGCAAGCACCACGCGGACAGCGGTCATCCCTCCGGGGAGCAGAGCAAACGAGCCGGGCGACGTGAAGGAAGCACGGAGCAAGCCGTGTCACGAGGCTTCCCCCGCAGGGAGAGCTTCTCCTCCCGCTGCCACTGCCTCTACTTTGCTACTCGAGGATTTGGGCAAGCCCAAGACAGGCGCTTAGTACTTCAAGAGCCTCACAGGAGAGATGACTGCCTTTAGTCTTGCTCTGAGTGGAACCTGAATGGCAATGAAGAAGGCAGAAGAGACGCTGCCAAGTCAGTAAAGAATGAATTGTTCTCTCAGCCCTGCTGGCCTGAGACTCACATTCACTTTTTTTTTTTGTTCCTTCCTCATGCATCATCCACCTGCTGCATCACAAAAGCAGTTTGGGCTTCAAGGACTAAGAAGACACCTAAACTAGCTTTAAAAAGCCAGTACGGGAGACTGGAAAAGTACCAAAGAGAAGTTTTAACTGCTTCTTGTCGTTTCTGCGACACATCCATCCACACCTCCCTTCCTCCTG
This sequence comes from Oxyura jamaicensis, assembly GCF_011077185.1. Lineage (NCBI taxonomy): Eukaryota > Metazoa > Chordata > Aves > Anseriformes > Anatidae > Oxyura > Oxyura jamaicensis. The sequence continues at coordinate 5,436,464 of NC_048907.1, forward strand.
TTCCCCGGGAGGGAAGTTCTGCCTCGCTCTCTGTGCCGGGGGACTAGAGCACAAGCGCTGGGACAGGAGAAAAGAACAAGCTCAGCTTTCCACCCTCATTAAGGGAGAGAGGAGCTGGAAGGCAGCGCTGTTTGGCAGAGCTGCCATTCACCTGAGGGACAGAAGCCTCCCAGCAGCAGCTTTCAAAGCCCTTCATCCCTCAGGGCACTCCGGGCTGCTTCTCCCCCTCCTTACTGCGCCTGCCCCGCCGGGTCCCTCCGTGCCGAAGCGCGTGCGGCAGCGGCGCCTGGGCACATCGCGCCCGGCTGTCCCCACACACGCAGGCGGCAGAGCGAGGAGAGATGCCACACGGGGAGAGAGGAGCAAGACAGGCGTGACAAGGGACGGGGAGAGGGCCCGGCGAGGTGCCGTCACACGGACGCGGGTACAGCAGTCACATTTGCAGCCTGCTGACCTTGGAAAAACAACAGAGCGCTGCTCCCAGAGCTGGGCGAGGGGCTGGAAGAGCGGCTGCTGGGCGAGGGGACTCTGCCACCTAGCTGGGGAGGGAAAAAGGCAGGCCACGGCTCTCCGAGGAAAGGAGAGGGCGCAGCACCGTGTGTCTGGAGGAGGCAGCGCTGCGCAGATTGCCTCCAGGACGGATGCAGCTGGAGGGGTGGAGCTGAGCTCCGTGCCATCCTCCCAAACCCCCACGATTAGGCTTTAATTCCCCAGGCAGGAACACGGCCACGCTAGCACAGGCGGACGCAGGGATTGCTGCAGAAGGGCTCCCTAGCTGCCGTTCTGCTCGCCTGCCTACGGATGGACACAGGAACAGAGAGCCTGAGTGCCAGAGCTCTGCCCAGACGTCTACACGGGGCTGATGAGGCCATTCAGAAGATTTTCAGCAAGGATGCTCCACCCCGTGCATATGTTAAACCCAGAATTAAAGAGCCGGTGGATCCCAGAAACCTGTAGTAAAATAAGGAGCACTCCGAAGATGAGGTTTACAGAGCACGGAGGCAGCTCGCACTTGAATGAGTGCCCCGAGGCTAAAAGTACCTGGCTGTTTTCCATCAGTGCAGTTTCTTGAAAGCTTCTGAACATTTTTTTTTTTTTTGCAGGGATATTCAGAGGACCTGAATGAAAAGCCACTTCATCGTTAGCCCTCTTCAACCTGCTTCTCAAAAGTTTTGAGAGAAGGGGAAGGAGCCAACACGTACAAATTAAAATTTCAGTACTAGACAGGTCGGAAACTTCCACGTATGTCTGTTGAGCTTACTCCCAAAGATGTCGAGCTCTTCCCCCTTCACCCCTCAGGACAAAGAGCTGCAGAAGAGGCGGTCGTGGCAGGTGTGAGCTGCACGGAGGGAGCACTTGATGGATTTTGCAGGCCCTGCCGCACAATTACAGAAGTTGAGGAAGAGAACTGCCAGACAGAATGGGAGCAGCGGTCATTTCATCTGACGTTTCAGTCCCCGGCAGCAACCAGGACCAGATGCTTCAGAGGAAAGTGTGAAATCCTCTTAATGGGCAATTACGGAATAATCTCCCTTCAAGGAGGCTGTTCTTTTCAGCGCATAGATGCACAGCAACCCGTTTATGCCCAAAGAATGAATTGACAGGCTCTGAACAATGTTTATCCCACCTAAGAAGAACAAGGCCACCCTCCCTTTCATATTTAGCCCTCCTCTAACAGCTCTCACTAAGCTGGTCCACCCCGCACAGCAAAGAAGAGCTCTAACACCTTTGTTAAATGCATTCACAATTTGCTGCCTCTCGTTTCGCCAGCAGCTCCTCGGCTCTCGTAGCACGAGGCAGGACAGGTAGGGAGGAAGAAGAGGAAAGCGATGTGCTGCACAGGGCACCTGGGTGGCCAGGGCAAGAGCCCCTGAGTATTTCTGAGAGGCTGCTGAGCAATGCAATGAGACCGCTCGTACCCCTCCGCCGATGGGAGGGTGACAGAGGAATTCTCCAGGCTCCAGAGGCCACAATTACCGGCTGGGAACCGGGGATTACGATACGGATCGTTCTTACCGTGTAGGACGACTTGCTGGTGATCTCCAACAGCTTCTGCTTTGCTCTCCGCTCAGACTCTCGAGCCTCCTGAAGGTCTTGCTTTAGCTGATCAGCCTCCTTTGCCCTGCAAAGAAAAACAGCAAATGGCAAACTTCAGATCAAAGCCCGGCGGCGACAGGTTACAGTGGAGGTGTAAAACAGGTAGACGTTTGTTCCTTAACAAGACCTGAACTAGAGAAATCATTTGAGCAAGGGCAACACGGGAACCTCTGACATGTGGGACACTCATTAGCACAGAAATCCAAGCCACAGAAGGGCAGCTCGGCCGCGAGCCCTGCGTGAGCAGCAGTAAGCAAGGCTAAGGGCCAGAGGAGCACGCCAAGATGCCAGAACGGGAAGAACACCTTCAAAAGTTAAGCTCAGACTTGCAGCAGCAGAGGCAGTTTTCTGCCTGCTAAGTCTCTACTAGCATACAAAAAGAAGAAAGCACCTGAGGCTCCGCAGCTTTGCCTGCCTGCAGGGCCCAACAACTCTGAAACAAGGACCTAGCCCCAAGCCTCAAGGGCTTCCAAGGTCACCCCTACCCCTCCAGGGAAAGCTTTCCTTTGCCAGACTGAAATCTGAGCGGGGATTCCACAAGTCAGAGTCCGAGGTAAGCAGGGATGGACAAGGGCAGCGTTTGTCCTCGCAGAAGGGCTGAAACCAAGCAAGCTCACACGGGAAGGCGTGATCAGCTGGAAGGAAACCAGGATGATTTTTTTTTTCTTGGTGGCTACCAGGAATGCATGATGGGGCCTGGGTTCTGGTATCAAAAGGATGGCGACGTCGGTTTTATCAAGAGACAGAGTCCGGGAGCTAGGGAGGCCTCGAGGCTAACCTGAAACAAACCTCACACTGCTAAGGAGAGCTAAGCACCTGAGAAGGAAACACGGGGACAAAGAGATGACAGCAAACACAGAACTGACAGCCAGGAGAAAAGAAGAAAAACAAAACAACAGCAGAAGTGCTATTAACGTTGTCAGATACTTTTCAGAACGCGGTGGGTGTTTGCAGAAATCACCCCCAAGTTGAGCTGCCTTCAGCTGCTGCTGTCAAGGCGCCAAGGCAGAGCGCCAAGGCCCGCAGCACCCTCTCCCCCAGCTGCCAGCCCCTTTCCCTGTGGCTTTCACCACGGATCTCTCCCCTCCAGACAGCTTCAGAGAAGGGTCCCCAACTCCAGCCCCAGGAAAGCTCAGGGCGGCTGCTGCTGTACCTGTATCGTCCCCTGTTCAGGGACAGCCCAGCTGTGGCAAAGCGTGAGACAAGGAGAAACGAGCTCAGCCTCGGGGCCGTCTGCTGCTGGGCACGCACGGAGGCCGAGGGCTCGCTGCAAACTGCTGGATGGACTAACGTAAGGCGTGAGCCGCTGTCGTGCTAAGTCAGAAAGGGGCTGGAAAGCAAAGCAGAGGCAGCTGCAAGGTTGTACCCTCTGACCTCCTCTCCGACTCCTCCGCCATTTTCAGTGCCAACATCTCTGCCTCTAGCACCTTCTGTTCCATCAGCCGCTTCTCCTCCTCCGTCCGGATGGCCGTGGCTTTGATCCGCTGCATCTCTTGCTCAGCCTCTGCCGCTTTCTGAGCCAGGAGCTTGGCCTCCTCCTCTGTGATCTGAGCCTTCTCAGCCAGCAAGTCTGCTGTCTCTTCAGACCTCATCTGAGAATTAAGGCACGTTAAGCCATCGAGCACACCGAACGTCTCCCCAGATACGCTCTCAGCCCCCGGGGCAGGGCCCTGAGCCGCTCGCTCCACACGGCCACCACGGCTCCTCGAGCCCCTCTCTCCCCCCTTCCACAGAAGCCTGCAGCCTCCTGCAGCCAAGACCTGGACGTGCCCAGGCTCTGTCCCAGTTTGTTTTCCTTCGTGCTCCTGCCCCAGCAGGCTGTCTGGATGCCGTGAGCTCCATCCAGCCTCCCGCTCGCTGTGCACCGGTGGCAGTTTCAGAACAGCCACACAACAGTCGCAACGTGCCTCCTAAAACGCTTCAGCAGCGGAAAGAGTCGGGAACAGCTGCAGTGCCTCGAGAAAAAGCCGCCCAGACACTTACCAGAGCCTCGTTGGCCATTGTCGCCTCCTCCTTTAACTGCATCAGCCTTCTCTCCAGCTCATCCCTCGTCCTCTCAGCCTCTTCCCTCATCTGCTTCTCTCGGGCCAGGCGCTGCCGCTCCATCTACGACAAAGGGATCGGGGAAAGCACGGAGAAACAACACCCGTTAGAAATGCTTTTCACGGGACTAGGAGGAGACACTGCTTGGGGCTTTGAGCACAGGACTGCGCTGCCTCCTTCTCTCCGCTCGTTCAGCTTCGCTGAATGGGGTGCTGTGGCCATGCTGTGGTCACACCACGCTGAGCACCCTGCTCCTCTGAAGAAGCTGGCACCGCGCCGAGACAATCCCCTCCTCCCTGGGCGGGTTGTTGCCCCACAGGCTGCTGCAGGTGGTTATATCCCCAGACAGCGCCTCCTGAGCAGCCTCGCAGGGCAGCCTCAGGCAAGCAGGGTCCCTGGAGCTCCAGCTCTTGCTGGAGTTACTCCCGGCAAGTCGAGCAGACAGCTAGAGCAGGCTTACGGGCAGGCTGAGGGCACCTTCAGAACATCCGATACCGACATGTGGCCAGGCAGGAGCCTGAAGGATGCGGTGACTGCTCCTTGCAGGCACACACAGACCTACCCCGGCGCGCCGCACGCTTCCCTTCACTTAGGAGGCCACAAAGATCGTGGCCACCTCTGCCTGTCCCTACCACAACCGCCCCCCTCCAGCTGCAGAAAACAGCAACGCTTCCCCAGGAGGGGAAACCCAAGCCATGTGGGACAACCTGCCGCCTCTTCCCCCCTCTCGTGCGGCCAGAGCGTGCCACGCAGCTGCCCCTCTGCTCACCAAGCGGCCAAAGGGAGCCATCGGGCTAATTAACACGCCGGGCTTAAGCGCTCCAGCGCCACGGGGCTGGGTGCGTTATAAATCTCCACGCTACACCCAGGGTTTGCAGCATCGTGCAGGCCACCCGCCGGGTTTAATAAGGGAAATAAGTGTGACAAGACATTTCTCGGCTCCTCGGACACCGACTGCGTTCTGAACGCAGGACGCCCACTGCTCCGGCGGCTCGGCTTCCTTCCATTAAAGGCTCCCTTCATCAATTATCGTTACGATCTGTATCCCACTCAGGACTCCCATTAACAAGGAGTCCTGATGTAAAGGGGCTGCTTGGAACCAGTTAACAGCTGTGGATCCTGGGGAGGGAGGAGAGAGCGTGCCAGATGGCACGTTGGCTAGCTCGGGAGCGGGCTGCCAGCCCAAGCAGAAGCCTGACCCCTCCTGCCGAGCACCAGAGCTCTAAATCAGGGAGCTCCGGGGAAGAGCTCAGTTCTGCTCACCCTCAGCACCCTCACCTCTCACCCCCCTCACCTCTCCCAGCAGCCCAACGCAAGGTCTCAGCTCCAATTTGCATTATCCAAACACTTCAAAAAACCTCGCGAGGCTGCAAAACCCATCTCTGAGGCCACCGGCACTTGGGCACCACGCTGCTCCTTCCGAGGAGGACCTTTAACTCCGCTAATGCGCGATCCTTTCTGACCGGGGGAACCCCTGCAGGAGGCAGGAGCCCCGCTGCCCAGCGGAGCTGCCCTGCTTGCCCTCATATCCTGTCCCCTCCTGCCACCCCAGGAGGGAGAAGGGCTTCAGGAGGTGCCTGCAGGACAAGCAGCTCAGCCCTAGCTCCAGCACTCTGTGGGCACGCTCGAAACCAAACGAAGTGCATCAAATTAGCAGTCCCTTGAGAGCAAGGCTCTCCTGGTGCAACCGGCTGCTTCGGTTTCTTCTGCTGCTATCTAGCGGCTCTGGTGTGAAACGGACATTTATATTCCGAGCAGCAGCGCTCGGATTAGCTGTGTGGGTTTCAGTGAGTAGAAGAGGTCTACGAGCAGAAAACAATGATTCATACAATCCAATTTGCTGATATATACTCATTGGCTACACGCTGCTGCCTCCGAAGAGCAGTTTTCGCTGCCTGGGCTGACCTGCGGCAGATAACGGAGGCCAGCGCGGAAATTAGCATGCAGGCTGCGCGCCCCGGCCCGTCGGTGTGCATTCCATCACCGAGTAATTAGAAAAACGAGATGAAGAGCCACAGCAGAGCGCAGCTCCCCCTCACAGCCCCCTGCTCCAGCTACAAGAGGCCACCCCAGCACGCTCCGTCTCCCCGGCACCGAGGGAGGCAGGGCAGGAGGCACAGCCACCTCTGGGACAGCCAGCTTTGCTCTGCCCTCCCGTCCTCCCAGCTCTGCTCCCGAGCGCGGGGGCTGGACTCTGGCTGCCGCCAACCTCCAGAGGCGAGGGGAGAAGGACTGGCAGGGCGAGAGCAAGCTGCTAACGAGAGCTGTTGGGGCTGGACCTTCCCTCAAAGCTGCTCCGTGTGCTTGATGTCATTCTGGAGACTGTTCCTCCCCAAGTACATTTGCATTTCCGATTCTGGCTCCCGGCCCGGCTGCACGAGATGTCTCTCACCTGCTTCCTGGCTTTCTCCTCCCTCGCCTGCGCTTTCATCTGCTGGACCTCCAACGAGTCCGCCTTTCTCCTCCTCATGAAGAGATCGTGGTTCCCGATACACAGCTGAAGGATCTATTCCAGTCAAGGGTGAAGAGCGGAGAGAAACAGCTGTAGGCGTGGTGACGAGGTGTTTGTAGCCCCGACACAAAGAGCTCGGTGCTGGTAAGCACTGCCATCCACTGACCCCAAACTCTGAGCCCTCGGAGCCACGCGAGGGGCAGGGAGCGGGGCGCAGCCTCGGTCCCGCACCCAACGCCCCGCATCGGCTCTTCGCAGCGCTGAGCTTTCAGCGCAGCCACGCAGCGTGGCGCGGGTTGGGGGTGACCGAGGATGCATTAGGTCAAGTAAGGAGCCAGCCTGCTCCAGCTCCAGCCAATTCCCCAGCTCTCACTGCTCCCTTTCTTGAGGCTCAAGATTAACTTGCGTCATCTCCCAAAAGGGTGCTTAAAGCACTCAGATGGAAAAAAAAAAAAAAAAGGAAAAATATTTTTAATCGTGAGCAAGACCACGGGCAAACAGAAGGCTTATCAAGAGCTGCCTTGCACACCTTCAGGGATCTTGGCTGAAGGGTTTTGAGCCTCTGTGTGATTTCTTCTGCTACCCGAGGAGGAAGAGAAGGGAAGTGGCGATAGTAGGGGAGGGTTAGCAAAGCACGGGGGGCAGACACAGAGGAGTGAAAGCTCAGAATATTTTTCAGCAATAATAGCAACTTCCTAAGCTCTGCTTCTTCTCCATTTCACGTATCTCAAGGGACTACCTTGGAGTCCGAGGAGTTACAGCACAACGGCCCCGCTGAGTGCAGGGAATGAAGCCGTTGTGAAGCCCCTCTTCTCCGTGGCATGCAAGTACAGGACAGCAAAGTTCCCCTCTCTCTCCTACAAGGATGGGAAAGATATCCCCTGCTGCCTTCCGCAGGTCCCGTGTGCGACTTAACAGCGCACAGCTGCTGCAGAACCTGGACCAAAGCTCCAAAGGCAACTGGACACCTCCAGACACGAAATCCAGAACACCAGCTAACGCTGGCCTCCCACACGGCCACCGGGCAGGGCTGTTAAATGCAGTCTCCTCTGTTCTCGTACCACGAGAGTGTCCTGAGTGGGGATCACCGGTAACGGTGCCTCACAAAAAAAAGAGGGAAACCTACGCCACAGGGCGGAAGGGAAGGGATCGGCAGGAGAAGAAAAGGAACTTGGAGCAAAGACTGGGGTGAGAAGAAAGTTTTACTTACTACGTGCTTCTGCCATGCAGGTCAGATGTACCCTGAGAGCTCAGAAAGGGAGCACAAAAACAGAGGAGTGGGGGGAGAGGTTCTGTGAAGGAGCTTGGCTTGATCTTCCCCCTTCTCTTCTAGAGGCTATGATCGAGTAGCAACTGCTAAACCAAATCACATCTACAGTCCATCCAGGCCAGCACGCTCCCTCCGACTGCTCGAAGGAAAAGCCCCAAAAGAACATTGTCTCGCACTGCCTGCAGAAACAACTGCAGCAGACAATAAAAATTACTCTGTCTGTAGACTTACCAGCTTATTCACACGCAGCTTTGATGAATTGAATTTGAAAACATCAATCTTCTTGTCCAATGGCTTAATCGTAAACTGAAAAGGAAAAAATAGAGAGGGACTAAATTATCTGAGTGCTCTGCATTTAATAAGAACGCAGCTACAAAAGCCTTACAGAAAGCTCTGGCTCAGGGGAGGTCAGCAGTGTCAAACACGGCTGAGAGCTGTCCCCGTGGCTTTTAGCCAAGCAACGGAACCAGGAGCAAAAGCAACCAAGGAGACGACCGCTCCTCTGGCCGGAACAAAGGGAGCGCTACGTGTGCAGGCTGCCGGCGAGCGGCCGTGCCCAGCAGCAGGCAGCCTCTGCAGATCACCTTGCACAGGGTTGGACAGGGCAGAGGCAGCTCCACAGCTTCCCGAATCGAGATGCTGCTCCCCTGAAAGCTGTAGAGGATTTAGAAGGGACAGCAGAAAACGACAACGCCTCGGAAGGGAGGAAGAACCAGCCCAGCTACCCGACGGATGGGCAGGAGAAAATTGGGAATAGGGCAACAGGAGCAGCTCTGCCTGGCAGCACCTCCACTCACAAGGGCTCCTCAAAAGGATTTTTCTATGCATTTTGTTCTCCGGAAGGCAGCCACGTCACAAGACTGCTCTGCAATTCAAAAGCTTATCCCCTTGCTCTAACATGTGCTGCCACCCTGTGCCAACCGAGCAGCTCCGACCTTGTCCCGAGTTCACCCTCCTCCAAGCACCTTCCCCCAAGGATCCTCTCGAGAGGATAAAGGTGGCATCACCAGAACCGAGAGCGTCAGTAACACAGCCCCTGGATAGAGAGAAGGCTCTGAACTAACAAAAGGATACTTGAAGAGATGGAGTGCTCTGCAATACTGCATTTTTCAGGAGGCGTGCATATATTTCATCACTCCCCCACACACTACAGAAATAACTGGCTGAAGAGCTAGCGCTGTAGCAGGCAGCCTCTGCCCATTACAGCAGCCCTATTTGTCAATACATGGCGCTGCCTGGAAAGGGCTCAGCAGAACTCGCCCTGGCAGTGTTTTGTTTTGTCAGTTTAAGAGCCAATCTTTTAAGACTTCCACACAGGCAGACGTGCGTGAATGTCCCCGGGCTTCGGCTCCTCCACGCCAGCCACTGAAAGCCGCAGCAGAAATACGCCGGAGGAGGAATTTCGGTTCCACGCAAACAGTCAATCTTTGTTACAACAGATTAAATACCTCCGTCGCGTCAATGTCGCTGTCATAGCCAGCTATTAAGCCTGTTTACTATCACGTCAGTTCCACTTGTGGTCATCTTATTAGGCAGATTATTGCCCTGATGGAAGGTGGCACTTTCTTTCCCCAGGAGATAGTGCTGTTGCAGTTTTGTGTCAAGGCCCAGCAACGGGGCCCTCAATCCCCAGATTTCTGAGGCAACACATGATCAGACAGCTTCCACCGCCCTGCTCTGCCATGGGCCGAAAAGTCTTTGGAAGTCATTGAGAGCTGAGCTGTTTTGCAAAGTTACGGAGCTCTTTGTTTTTTGAGCAGGAAACTGAGTGAAAAGAAATCCAGCATGGCCTTTTCCCCCCAGAACTTCACAAGGCATGCAATAAATGCAGCCGATGAGAAACCTTTAGCTTTTACCCTGATCAATATCATGTCTGGATTGGAAAACACTTTAATTATAAAGTTTGTTTTCCTCCTTACCATGAAGGCAGCTGGTTTTCTTTGAGTCACAGATTGAAAAAATTGAGCGGATCGGTTTCCCGTCCGCAGCCAATTCTCCTGCTATTCTCCGCTGGGTTTGGTGGCCAACAATTCCGAAGATTTGTATTTACAGTCTGGATTTAATAAATATCTATCTTACAGCGGGCTTATATTACCCAGCCTCCTAAACAGATTCCAGCTGTTATGCCAAGCCCAGCCGCCTGCGAACTCAAGATGATGTAACGATATGTCAGGACGCGAGAGCTCTCCTCACCAGGAACACCTCTCACTACAGCTCGTAATTCAGGAGCACGCATATAGGACAGAAGGGGTTTCCACTCCTGAGCCGTGACATTTGGGCTAAGCGCATCAGCAGCAATTCTGTTTGCAAAAGAATTACACGGTGGGTTTGGAGGTAGTCTAAAAACCACCAGGAGAACAGTTCCCAAGTGACCTCTTGTGCGCCCGCTCCAGGAAAGTCGCAGGAAGACCGAGAATAAAGGTTTCAGCTGGAGGAACTGAGCTGCCCTCAGCTAAGCTGGTGACAGCAAGTGCAGCAGACAGGAGAGCTAAGAGAAGTCATTTTAAATTGTACTTGTGTTCTTACAGGTACTGCTCCCTGAGAAGAGGGGAGATGGATCCTTACCTCCTTATCGCTGTAGGAGATGTTCCGGATCTCGTTCCATGGGAAGGAGATTTTGGGGGTCAACCGGTTGTCTGGGTCATAAATGTGAAGACCCAAGGCGTCAACTCCAAGGAGCAGTTCAGTGCCCTTTTTGTTCTAAGGGAGGAAAGAAAAGAGCAGAAAACCCTTGTATTCAACTCGGCGATGACCTGACACGAACCAAGCCATTGTTAGCTTCAGGAACCAGCCCTGAGCAGCGACCCACCAGCACTGCATGTTACAAGGGCTGCTGTCTCCTCCCAGGCAGCAAACACACCGCAGCAGCAACTCTGGTTAACGCACCACAGCCATCTCCCACATCTGCTGCCTCTCGCAGGCTCACGGGAGCACAGAAGATGAAGACTACACAAGAGCTACCCCAGCAAGGAACCCTTGAAAACATGACCCCAAGCTGCACTCACCCTAATTGCAAAATAGTTCACTCCATACATCTCCAAGTCCTGAGCTATCTTCAAATACTCCATTTCTGCTTCGTCTCTGTCAGACAAAAAAAAAGGCCGGTTACAGATGTTTGCACGATCAGAGGGAGCCAGATGGCTGCTCTGTCTGATCCTGACTGTACACACTGCTTTAAAACCTTGACTGTCTCTATTGCACAGGTCAAGTCTGTCTTTGCTAGCAGGATCAATAAAGTCCAACAGCAAATCCCAGCCTGCAGCTTGCCAGCATCTTAATGGCTGTTGATGCCCGCCAGGCGAGACGCAGCACGTCAAGCCTTGCTTTATCCCCCTCCCAATCCCTTAAGCATAAAGGGAACATTTCCAGTTGGGAGGCCTGTGGTTTTGATCCATCTTACTTTAGGACCATCTCCCACAAAGAGCGTTTTACCACCCGTGGCAGCGATACGTCTCGTGGCAGCAAGACGTCTCGTCAGTCCGACTTTCTGCCTGGGAACCCCTATTTCTGCTCCTTGCCCAGGGCCCCGAGGCAGGCAGGGCTGCCTCTGTGCCCCCTTGTGAGGCTTCTCACCCCATCAGTGACCAGCAGGGCACAGGCACAGCCATCACAGAAAGCTCTGTGCCTTTTGTGGGTCTGGGACAGGGGCTTGCTGGGACCAACCCTGCTGTTAGCAGAGCTCTTCCATCCCCTGCCCAAGCCTTCAAACTCCCCGGGCGAGGGATCCTGACCCCCGGGCCACTCCAGCACACACTCACCTTGCTCTGCCTCGGTGCTCCGCATACCAGGCTGTTATCCTCTCCTCCCACATCTCCGGGGTCATCTGGTAGAGGTTTATTACCTGAGATACACAGGGAGACAGAGACACGGTTCACCCTGCCACTCTTGTCCCAGTCTCCCTAGCCAGGAAACAAGCCAGAAACGCCCCAGCCTCCAGCAGCACCCCCGAGCCCCCCGGCTGATCTCAGACAGGCGCCTGCCTCTTCTCCCAGCAGGGCAGGCTCAGCCCCACGACCTCCTCGTGCTCACTTAACCCTCCAAGCATGCAAGCATTTCCCCAGGTCACCGAGAGGAAATGCAGGCAGAATGGAACTCTGAAAACCACCGGAAGGAAAATACCTGCTTCTGGTTTTGTTAAAATGTCAGACAAATATTGCATTCTCCTCCCTCCGGAGATCTTTCTGGGTTGTTTGCCTCGATAGGGAAGTCCAGCAAAACCACAGCGGGGGGCTCCCCGGCAGGCTGCCCCTCGGAGCCCCTCTCTGCGTTGTTACACAGACGCTACCGAGCTGAGAAATTCGCTGCTCTGCTCAGTCAGGCTCCTTACCCGCTTTGGAAGCAACTCCTCCTGCGCCAGGAAGCCTCGCTTGTGAACGTTGGGATCGTAGTCACCGTACTGCAAAGAAGCAGAGACACCGTGCCAGCGTTACCGACAGAACTCCTCACCTTACATAACCACCCCTGGGGAGACAGCGAGCACAGCCCGCTTACATCCTCCAGCGGCACGGCCGGTTAGGGCTGAGAACACAGCTCGGGACATTTAATAAACAGATTTTCTTTGCCCTCCTTTTACTGGTGCAGCAGACGGAGGGGATGCAGAACAAAACCTCCCACCGCCAGCTGATGCCCACCGTGACCCTACAACAGGGAAGGATTCCCTCTGCAGGCTGTTTTCTTCAAGTTTCCTTGTTTTTTTTTTCCCAGCTTAGGCTACGCCGGGAGGTCCCCGCCTTCCCACCAGCAGTGGGACGGGGAATCAAGACGTGGCCAGAGACCTGTCCCCACGGTACCAGCAGTTCAGCTGAGGCAGGTGGCATTTCCTCCGCTGCTGATCACCCTCCTAACGAGCAAACGTTACAAAATAAACGACGGGAGTTGGACAGACGACTGCAGGCTCCTCTCGGGCAGGTGTCAGCTTTTCTGCCAGAGGGGCTGCTGCTCAACGGGGCCGCGGAATCCAAATCAGATCTGGTAAGTGCAGGCAGTAATTACCAGCATTCGTTTAGATCTGCATCTTTTTGAGCAGCGTATCAAGTGACTGAGGGATAGAACTGCCTATTAACAGATTCAAAAGCCGAGCGTCCCTGCAGTGCATGTGAAAATGAATTTCCCTCCTCTACAGCACAAGAGGGCAGGAAACAGCCAGAAAGCAGCACCTCAAATAACCCAGCAAGTTGAAGCAAAGAGGATGACAGATGTGAGGCACGTAGAGGAAACGCTGCCGATTTCCATTCACCTGGCAAACGGGACTTCCGCAGCGACGCTGCCGACTGCACGGGATGCAGCAACGCTCTCTGGTCACCCGTTCCGCGAGGCAAACGGCCCTCCTGCCCTCCCGGAGCACAAAACGGGGGCGGTTTTGAAAACGAGACCAAGGCAGGCACGGTGCTCCCGCAGGAAGCCAGCACCCCTCCCGCCCCGGTCCTCTTTCGATGCCAGGAGCCTCGAGCTCAGCACCAGCAGCCCACAGCCCAGCAAAGGATGCCTCGCACACGGCGAGCGGGGATTCAAGACGCAAATATTGATTCGGAGCCAATGCAGACGCAGAAGAAGCGTGCCACAGCCGACACCGACTCAGGCTCCAATTAATCCCCCAGAAACGCCCTGGATTTCATTCAGGAGGGTGCTGAGCAGCGGCAATTCTCCGTCCCCCAGCTCAGAGCTTCCCAGCCAGCAGCACGCTGCAGGTGCACGTCTCTTGGACCCACAGCAAGAGGGAACAGCAATAAAACCACACAACTGGCAACAGAAACAACCCCGGTAACCTTGGAGAGGTGGGAAATAAATCACTTCTAGGGGATGAAAGTGAGAGCAAATAGGATGAACGCGAATGTGTTTTGTTGTGATCTGCTGTGGAGATCCAAACCCAAGTATGGATTATGTGATTTTCATACGGTGAAAAATATTGCCATGTCCCAAAGGAATTTCTGCACCGAGAGGGAGCCTGGCTGAGGACATTAATTATTCACAACTGAAAAATCAACAAATGGCTTAAGCGTCGCAGCGTATGCTGGCTCAAATGATTCAGCAAACATACTTCTAAAGACCTTTCAATTAAATAATTACTTCCCAACTGTCACAGAATTTTAATTCCTGTTAATCGCCCGACACGATGAATATTCATGGCTACGCACAGAAGTCGCCCTCGCATCACTCAAAGCCCCGGCTTCTGCTGGCCTGCGTAAACACGGGCACGATCGGCTGCCAGCTGTTAGCACCGAACGTGGCTTGTTTGGGGGAGAAAACTCATCCGAGACCCTGGCGCCAGTGCTGAAGTGCTGCAGGATCCGAAGTACTGAGAGCAGCAGGGCAGAGATCTGCACCTGAGGGCAGGCGATGGAAAAGCCTTGCAGACGTTGGCGTTTTGTGCAGCGTTATTCAACAGATCCGAGCCTTTCACCGTGACTTGAAACCCGAACCATCTCCAGCATCTGCAAGCGGTGCGGGTGGCTTGATCGCGGGTCCAGAGGGGAAAACACGTAGTGATTCCCCGAATGAACACAAGGGTAGGGAAATAAATACGCTTTGACTTCTACGGCCCGCCTGCTTGCTTAGTTATTTCAGGGAGGTGGCTGAGCAGCGGTGCAGACTCGGCTGTCAGTCAGCTGGCTACATCAGATGCAAGCACGCGGACGCTTTGCCAGGCTGCTGTGCCCCTCGTCATGCAAATCAGCACGTTGTTAGGGAAATTACTGGGCTCAGCGGCCGCTTTCTTGCCCAGAAAGGACTCCGTTGCCCTGTTTGATGGGAAGGAGGGGACTCGCAACATCTTTCTTTGCAGCTTGGGGCTGAGGACGCGCTTTCCGCTTCCACCTTCCCTGGAAAAAGACGAAGGGGAAGCCCTGCCCCGACCTGGTGACAAGAGGGGCCGCAGCGAAAAGCCACGTCCAAAGCAGACAAGAAAGGCGCTTTAGCTAAGATAAGACAAGGCAGCCCTCTTCCACCTTCTCCCAACCTCTGCAGAGTCAAGATCCGCAAGATTAGGAGACGTGCCCTGATCCCCGTCCACCTCCTCAGCATTTACCTGCAGTTTACTCCTTCTGGCAAGGGGACGTGTCGTGCCCTGGGCTCCTCAGCTCGGCAGCTCAAAGGAGAAAAAGCCAAGCGAGCGTCTCCTCACACCCTGATAGGAGCGGTGGGTGTTGCACACAGATTGAAATGGTTTTTCAAGCAACTCTTTTTCCCTGGCCAATGAGTCTCTCTGACAAAATACGTTTTCATGAATACTCTCCGAGAGGAAAGCATCTTTTTTTTAGCAAATCCAAGCGTTCAAACACAGGACTGCTGCACGCCACCCAGCGCTGGATTCAGACCAACTGGGCACGGACCGACGGGTTATGAGGAATATCAGGAAACCCAGGAAAAGCCACCACTGAGGACAGGGCTCATGAACAAACCACTTCCCCCGAGCCTGGCTCAGGCCCTCTTCAGGCGACAGAGGCAAATCCCCCGTCCTGCACGGCCAACGAGGGAGGTCTCACGGATCAGAGCTGGAGATGAGCTGGAAAACTCAGTTCAGTTCATGGGACGTTACGGGGACAAACGACTTCTCTCCGGCAAGGGGTCCCCACCTCCGAACCTGGGGCTGCTCCCTCTGTCCCAGGAGTCCCTCTGCTGCTGGCTGCTGCACGCTAGCCAAGGGCGCACGCTCCGGACTAGAAACCAGTGCTCTTTTAAACAGACCCTTGGCAAAACACCGACTCTGGGTCCAAAGGAGAATTCAGCCAAGGGACGAGGGGAACTTAATGACCATTCCCTCTGCCTAGCGAGGCCAAACATCCACGATCAAACCTCAAAGGGAGGAGTCAGGAAGAGATCTCTACCACCGCAACAACATTTCTGGGGCAAACTGCAGCACTCAGAACGAAGCCGTTCTCACGACAAGCCGTGGAGCTGTCGGTCCCACTGCTGGTTTGCTGCTGGCTACAACAGCAAAAGCAGGGAGGAGATTCAGAGCAGATGGGGCTCAGGGAATTCACCTGCGCCAGCAGTAGCCCACGCTCAAGCGGGCCCTGCAGCTCACGGGCTGAGTGCTTGCTAAAGAGTCCTGGAAAGAGAAAACAAAACCTGTCCAACGTCCAAAGGCAGCCAAAAATCAGCAGTGCTGAGAAGGCAGTCGCCAGTGTAGTCCCGTCCCCTGTGCATTTTTAATAACTTGCCCTGCCTCGGGAAGCAGGTACAGCGCCTGGCTCCCAGCAGCCACGCCAGCACGCCCCCGGGAACCCCTCCGTGCCTACCTTGGCTTGGACGGCGTACGAGGCCAGCAGGACAGAAGCTTCGGGAGGACAGTAGATCTTCTCGTCCAAAATCTGCTTCTTCACCTGCCCCCGGAAATAAAGGACACGGAACACATGCTCAGCGACGCGGTGCAAAGCACGACTGCCGCAGCAGATGGCTGCAGTTCGTTTTAACCAGGCCTGTCAACGCCAGTGACTATTCAGGCCCGGGAAGGCGCCGGTGGCTCTGGAGGGAAGGGCTCAGGCTTTCACAGGCCACCTTTTTCAGACAGGTTTGCGAGAAGAACTAAATTTATACGTGGAAAACGACAGAACCTGTAACCCACCGCGAAAGGCAGAGCTCGCGTGTAGGTGCGGAGATAAAACCTTGGAAGGCATAAGCTAGGGGTTGGCGTGACATCTATATACAACGCCAAATCAAAGGAAAAAGTTTGCAGCTCAGCCCCTGAGCACACAAAGGTTCCACTCTGGGATATTGAGGCCTCGCTAGGAGCCGGTGCTCACCTGTGCTGGAGGCCAGCTCGCTGCAGTCCCACCGAGAGCAAGGAGCGCTGCAGGTGGCCTCTGGGGCGCTGCTTCTCGCAGCAGGCAGCTCCTGCACACGCTCCCGGGAGAGCCAAGGCGCAGCTCCCAGTAGCCCCTGCTTTATGCTTCCGGGCTGCTGGGCTTTAAAAAATTAAACCTGTCACGTTCGGTGTTCTACGGTTTTGCACACTTCATGTTCCTATTTAAAAAAAAAAAAAGAGCTATTTCCCCAGGAGACCCGAATGGACCGTCACAGAGCTGCAGCAGCATCAGTCTGAGCCTACGGCACGTTTTGCATCCCCAAAGTCACTTCCAACACAACGCAGGAGAACCTTTCCTGGGATTAAGACAAACAGGGGAGTTTCCAAGCTTGTGCGTGTCCCTGCTTCTCACACACAGCACGGGAACACAGGCTCCTCTCCCATCATCAGGAATCCTGGCAGAAAAGTCACGGCCTGCATTTTTAAAATGCAGCTCTGCCCGCTTTCCCTCTCATTTTCTTCTTTTCAAAGATGCCAAAAGCATTTTTCCTTATCAAGCCTGAAACCCATGGCAAATTGGACATTTAAAAACAGCCCGAAGGAGACACCAGAGCACAAGACAGACTTTGGCAATTAACAGCAGCATTTTGCATTTCGAGTCCTCCAGCTCTGAAGAACAAAGACGAACTTTGGAACCGGGAGGAGCACCAAGGAGCCGGTGAGCTCACGTCCGTGCCCGTCACAAGGGACAGGGCACCCTGAAGTCTAAAGCAACGTTTCCAACAGCAGCCGAACCCAGGCCGCTCCGGCTTTGGTGCAGAGCAACTTGAAATT
The DNA here is from genome assembly GCF_011077185.1 of Oxyura jamaicensis. Taxonomy (NCBI): domain Eukaryota; kingdom Metazoa; phylum Chordata; class Aves; order Anseriformes; family Anatidae; genus Oxyura; species Oxyura jamaicensis. The sequence goes on from NC_048907.1 coordinate 5,453,903, forward strand.
AACAGCCACGGAGCAGCTAAGACATCCCAACAAGTCGCCAGGGGTCTGAGCGGGGACTGTTGTGCTGCCTGGAACGCTCCTGCCCTCAGATCTTTTTCACACAACCCTTTATAGGAAACAGCTTCAGAAAATTGATCTTGGCTGAAAGAGAAAGCTGCGGTGACAGAAGCACTTCATTACCAGCGCCACACAGCGCTGCTACAACATCACCCGGGCTGATTTACCGGGACACAACCTTTCGTGGAGTACTTTAAAGGAAAAAGGCCTGAAGAACCGTTAGCCACGGCTTCCAAACGCCTGGCACAAGAGCCCGAGCTGCAGGTGCGGGAGGGACGGTCAGCTTTGCCCTTCTCCTCCTGCCACCGGCTTCTGACGGAGGCGTGCTGCTGGGATGTTCATCTGCTCCAGTTCTTTGAAGGCTGATTTGTGAAAAGGCAGATGCTATCCACACCCCGCAGAGAGGCAGGCGCCGGGGCTGTGCGTGCCATTCGTGCCCGCAGCTGACAGACTCACTTTCCTTAGCTACCACACGCTGATGTTCCAAATCACCTCATCGTTCCTGACGGCCAGGCTCCTGCGAGTCTGGGCACCTGTGAGCGCTCCATCCATCTCTGCCCTGTGTTAAGGAACTTCTGCTGTTGGGGACAACTGCACTCGGGGGGGCGTGAGCGTAGCGACGAGGAGCCACGTTTTGCTGACCAGCTCTCTCAGAACTTTCTGGCAATTCTGCTCATCCTGCCTCCTTCCACCCTCAGCGCGCTTACCTGCAGGAAGAACAAGTGCTGTGTGATTTCCTGGACCAGCTCCTCCTCCGCATTCTCGGGATAAAACTTGGCGAGGAAGTGGAAGGTGACAGGCTCCTCTGTTGGCACATCGTGATCCAGAACCTGTGGGACACAAGAGCCGTTCCAGCTACTCCTTCTAGCTGCTTCCGTGCCCTCTCTGCAGCAGCTGACACGCCACCGCTTTCTGGTGAGATCAACGCGTCTTTTGTCAAGCACTTCAGCCGTCTAGGAGGGATGAAACAACCTACGTACTTCAGAAAACAGAGTTAAAAAAGGAAAACAAACAAACATTTCTGAAGGATGCGAGGCAACAAACAGCATGCGAAATGAGCCAGCCGCGGCTGATCCCAACCCGCTGCGTGCACAGTGCCTCCTCCAGCCCCGCGCGGCGGAGCTGCGTCCTGCCACGCCGCCGGCAGACCTTCAGGTCTTGCCCCTCGCTGCCTCTCCCCGTGTTTCACGCTTGCTCCTCGCCGCCTTTCTGTTTTGCTGGCGCTGTCTGGTGTTAGCTTAAAGCCTTGACAGAGCGGCGCCAAGAGCTCCCTCGGGCACAGTCGCTGCCTGCTTTAGCGCAACCTCGTCCGGAGGCAAACAGAGCCACGTGGATGGCTCCTCTAACTGCTGGGCAGCCCAGAGGCTCGCAGATTTGGGGAGCGTTCCCCTCCTCACCCCCACCTCCTCTGCACCCCTCAATTCTTCCTCCTCCCCAGCCCTTGGTACATTCGACAGAAGCAACCCAGATGCCAAAGGTTTGATGCGCAGGGGCGCACAAGGCAGGCTAGGGGAGGCCCCAAGGCTGCATTTACATTTTGGACCTCCTGAAGCCCAGCGTCCCAGCACGGCCGTCCCCAAAACGCCTCAGGCAGAGCCCACCTGCAAGGGCTGAGGCAGCGCCTGCCCCGCAGGAGACGGGGTGAGGAACCTCCGCCAGCTCTCCCCGGTTTGGCTTACGGATCTCACCGCTCTGGGATTTAAACCCATTCCCCCCCTTGCACTGCTGGATCACGTGTAACAACCCAGTACTGGGAGAAAGGGGAAAGCCAATCCCCTCCTGCCACCCCACACAGCCTCTCGAGGGAATTTGGTTCCGACCTTCTTGTCCATTTTGAGCCAAGCCACCGTGTCCTTGATGGTGTACTGCAGCCCGAAGAACCAGGTTTCTCGGAGCCCCAGCGTCCTGCACACTAAGTCAAACAAGTCCTTCCCTTTCCACTTCACCTGCAGGGACAGGAAGGGGAAGCAGAGTTATAAAGATGCCCTTTAGAGTTGTTTCCATTCAACCAAATCCACTCCTTTTTTTTTTTTTTTTGCCCGGGAAACTGAAACGTCGCCCCCCCCCCCCCCACCCAAACGACACCGTGAGGGCCCGCTGCTTCTTCCTCCAGCGACCCAGCAGAGGTTCAGGCCCCTTTTGACCCACGCAGCACCGCGGGCAGCCTGTTCTCAGCACGAGAAGGAAAAATCTGCACCGACGTCTCCCTCTGAACTGCCCTTCAGGAGCTTTAAGGGCTCTGCCCACAGCCCCGGGAGCCCCCACCCCACCTCCAGGAGCAGCAACGAGGTCGGGCAGCCGAGGGCGCGGCCCCCTCCTGAAAACCAGGAGCGAAACGACCGATGCTCCGACGGCGCCCACCCGGAGCTGCCGACCCCGCACAGGTACGAGGAGAAGAGAGCCTGGGAAAGCAACTGGGGCTGCGGCCCGCGGCTCGGCTCCCTCCGAGCATGTTTCCATCGAGGCAAACCGCGATAAAAGCAGCTCGGGGGCGATAAAAGCAGCTCGGAGGGAAGCTCCGAGCGTCGTGCTCGAAGGCTGTGCCCTTCGAACAAGCTCGCAGCGGCAGCTTGAGCATGAAACCGGGAGGCGCGGGGAGGCAGGAGTGCGAGGAGGGCCATCAACCAGACGGATCGAATACGCCAAAGCCACTTGGGCGCTCCATCTGCACGGTGGAAGCGATCGCTGAGCCGAGACGTCCGGCCGTTACTCCGGAGCCCCGGGGCAAGAGGCTCTGGGCACGTTCTCCCGGCGGCACAGCTCGATCTTGGTGCCACCTGGACGGCATCAATATCAACGCGGGGCACGGCACGGAGCTGGCGCGGGGACCAGCGCCGCTCCCGCTGTCACCCACTGCCGCCTGGTGGGCAAAGCGGCCGAGGACAAGCTCGTTGAGCTCGGGGCTGCTTGCCACGAAACGGGCACCTCGCCGTTTTCCCCCCCTCGCCGTTTTCCCCCCCTGGGGGGTACCCACGCGTGCCGGCAGCCCCAGGATAGAAGGAAGGCGACGCCACCCTCCGAAAAGCAGCGCCGCGGGCCGGCTCGCCGCAGCCTCTCTGCGATTCCTGCGGGGCGCAGGCAGCACCTCGGGGTCAGAAGCACCGGGAGGAGCAGGTCTGGCGGCGCTGTGAGACCTTCATTTCACACACCGAGCTCGCCTCCGGTGCCCGGAACGAGCCCCGGCTTGGCGCAGGATGCTTCGGGTGGCAGCAAATCTCCTCCCGACTCCCACTTGGAGAGGGAGCAGAGCAGCCGCATCCAGACGGCTCCTTCCCCATTTCTGCAGGCACGCGGGTTTTGGGGTGCGGCCCTGCAGGGGGGTTGGGGGCTGCTTTTAGGCCGGTGCCGCGGCCCCGCAGGCGGGCGTTCGGGCAGGGACTCGCGGTTAGCGGCCCCGGGGCACCGCGCTGACGCCTCCCGGCCGCGCCGAGTCGCCCCCATTAAACGCAGCAAGGGAAGAGCAGCCCCGCATAGCGAGCGTGCACGGCTTCCTTCCTCACCTGGGCACGTCAAACTGCGACCCGCGCTCAAGCGGCAGCCTCGGAGAGCCGAGCTCCGAGTGCTTTACGGACCCGGAGGACCTTTTAGCCCTCCTTGCCCGCGTTCGATCGGCCTCGTATCGTTAACTGCCCCATCTCCCGGCCATAAAATAAAATAAAAGCCCCCCACGGGTGCCAGGAGGCGGAGGGAGGTGCTGCCGAGGGCCGTGCAGGCAGCCTGGCAGCTCCGGCTGCTGCCCTGTGCCCGCGCTGAAGCGGGAGGACAACCTGGGAAGGCGTTACAAGCACCAGACAGAGGAGCAGGGCAGGAGCATCCCCTCGGGGCCACGCACCGCGCTCATCTCGAGCTCCCTCTGCCCACAGAAAGCTCCGTGGCAGCCACCCGAGGCCCGCAGAGCCCCAGCAGCTCTGCCCCAAAGGGGCAGGACGTGGCCGTGCCGCCGCAGCGCCCTCACGCCCTGCGTTGTCCCAGCACAGGCTGCTCAGTCTGTGCCACCGGCCAGGAAGGGACACGCGGCCGAGGTCCCCCCAGCGGCTCCCAACCCCAAGCGAGGCAGCTTGGAGGCCGCAGACGGTATTTTTCTCCTCCTGGCCCCCGAGGGATAACGGGAGCGCCCCCAGAGCACCACTCATTTGGGTTTAAAGCCCATTTGGAGCAAACGGGGGATCAAACGTGCGATATTGCTCCCTTTTTCTTACCCAAACAGATGTCAAACGCTTGCAGTCGCCTCTCACCGAGCCACCGGACAGGGCCGTAAAAGTTATTTTTATTTACCAATGCTTCCCGGCAAGCTGGTAACGAGCTTTTAATCACAATCTATTCCCGTTAAGCACCGAGGAGGCCAAAAGAGGCGCCCAGGCGTAGCCGCGCAGACGGGCACGCTGCTGGGGGCTGCCCACGGCAGAGGCAGAGCTGCGGCGGCTCCTCCGGCTGGCAGCGGGGGGCACGGCCACGGGAGCAGCCTTGGGGACGGGGCAGCCTCGAGGAGAGCGTTCCCAAACCCCTTCCTCCCCCCTCGATACCTCTGATTTCAAAAGGCACGGCCGGGGAGAGAACCGCCTCTGGAGGATCGGCGGCCACCCAGCGGCGCCAACCCAGGAGAGCCCGCAGGGAAGCGAGGCAGGACGGGGGCAGGAGGGCGCCCGGAGGAGCCAGAGCACCCCAAGCATCTCCCCAAGGTCATTTCGCGGCCAGGAGGGATGATTTCTCTCAGCTGCCCACAGATTTGCCTCTTCCAGCCTGCTCTCTGCCTGCCTGCAGCCGCTCGGCAGCACGGAGCCACCCGGGAAAGCCCCGCGAGGGTTTTGGGAAGGGGACAGACGCTGTCCCGCTGCCTCCTCCTGCCGTTTGGTCTGGGCGCAGCGCCCGGGGAGAGCTCCGGTCTCTCCCCGACGCGCTGCACCGGCTC
>NC_048907.1:5468868-5481176 GCF_011077185.1 Oxyura jamaicensis
CTCTCACCGCCCTGCCGCCGCCGTGCCAGCCCCGGTTCTGCCCCCCCGTGCACGCTGCGGGGCCGCGGCAGGTTTTGGGTGCGAGCCTTCCCCTCCCGGCAGCCTACAAGGACCTGCAGTCCCGCGAGGAGACGAGGAACGCGGCGTGGCGGAAGCGGGGCTGGGACGAGAACGTGTACTACACGGGTGAGCGCGCGGGGCGGGGGGCGGCCCCCCCGCTGCCCCCAGCACGCCGTGACCCCGCTGCTCTGCTTTCCAGTCCCGCTCATCCGGACGATGGAGTCGCGGATCATGATCCCGCTGAAGATCTCCCCGCTGCAGTGACCGGACCCGGGGCGGGGGGGGAAGGGGGGCAGCGGGGGGCCGAGTCCCGCGTCCCCGTCCCCATGGGGTGCCGCAGCGCCCGGCCCGGGGCTGGGGCAGCCCCCGAGTCCAGTGGGGTCCGGGAGGGGGGTGGGGAGGGGCTGCAGAGGCGGGGCAGCTGCTGTTAATTACCGCTAATGACGTGCAAATGAGGGGCTGCGAGCCGGGACCAATTAAATATTTAATTGCCGCTCTCCGTGTCTGGGCACCCCCCTCCCCTCCCCTCCCCTCCCCTCCCCTCCCAAGCAGCTCCGCCGCGGGCGCGCCGGCGGGCCTGAGGCCACGCCCACACCGTGCAGACCACGCCCCCGCCCGTATAAACCACGCCCACATACAACAGACCACGCCTATAAACATTCAGGCCACGCCCCCCCAGCCGTCGGTGCCCGCTGGAGGACTGCCCGCTAGGCGGCGCTCTGTCCCCCGCTGAGCCCCTCTCGTCTGCTCCGCGCGTCACTTCCGGGCGGCGGCGTGCGGCGGGCCCGGGAGCACCGGGAGGGACCGAGAGGGACCGGGGGGGCTCAGCGGGACCGGGGGGGGCCGGGGCCGGGCCCCTGGCACCGCCCGCAGCGCCATGTCCTCGGAGGCCAGCAAGAAGCGGAAGCCCAAAGTGATCCGCACCGACGGGGCCCCGGCGGAGGGCAAGCGCGGCAAGGCGGACGGCGAGCAGGTAACGGCGGGGCCCGGGCCCGGCGCGGGGCCCTCAGGGGAGCGGCGGGGCCCTCACGGGGCCGGGCCCAGCGAGCGGGGCTGGGCCCTGCCGGGGCCCTCGAGGCCTGCCGGGGCACGGGCTGCTCCCGGAGAGCTCCGGGAACCGGGGCACCGCGGGGCCGGTACCGGTAAGGAGCCGCCCCCCTCCTCCCCCGTAGCAGCCCCTGAGCCCGGTAAGCGCAGGCACCGGGCCTGAGCCCAGGAGGGCACGCAAAGCAGCCTGAGTCCCGCAGGGGGGGGTTGAGCTGCCCCGGGCCCCGAGCTGCCCTTCTGTCCGCGAACCCTTCGCGATTCAGCGGGGTGAGGCGAGCTCCCGGTTTAACGGAGGGAATCGCGGCCTCTGCCCCGCGCAGGATGCCCGGTCCTACAGCGAGGAGTGCGAGGTGGATCTGCGCGACCCCATCAAGGACTACGAGCTGTACAAGGAGACCTGCCGGGAGCTGCAGCGGCTCATGGCGGAGATCCAGGAGCTGAAGAGCCGGGGCATCAAGGACAACGTAAGGAAAGCCCCGGCGGTCGGTTTCCAGCGCGTTCCGGTCTTTTTCCCTTGCTCCGGGAGGTGCAGAAGCCGTGTTCTGGGGGAGAGTTAGGAAAACGGAGCAGCCCGCGTCGAATAAAATAAAATACTAATTAGCAGGGGGCGCGCGGCCTCTGGCCGAGCGGCCGTAGCACGGACTGGTCGCTGACACGTGAAGCGCGGCCGGGCTGTGCTGGGATGCGTGCTGGCGGATCGGGGCTCCCGGGGAAGGCGCTGAGCCCCCCGTGGTGCTGGGAGCCCCTCTGGTGATGCCCAGCGGTGGCCTGGGGCGCTGGCAGCTCCTGGTGACGCCGACGCTGCTCCTGCAGAGGGGTGCAGAGCTCAGGGGCTCTGCCCCTGGGGCTCCACAGCTCCCTCCTGCCCCCAGGCCGCCGAGATAGACGAGCGGCGCGTGCAGAGCTGCGTGCACTTCATGACCCTGAAGAAGCTCAACCGCCTGGCGCACATCCGCCTGAAGAAGGGCCGGGACCAGACCCACGAGGTGAGGCCGGACCCACGAGGTGCGGGGCGGGGGGGGCGGCCAGGCTGCTGGCCGCGTCTGTGTGTGGGGGGTGCGGGTGGGCAGAGCAAAGCCCCCCCAGGCGGTGCTCGCCGCGCTAGAGGTCTGCCGGGAAGCTCTGCGGCGCAGCAGAGGCTGTAACCGTGACGGGTTACGAAGGAGGAACGTCTCCCGTCGGGAGCAGCAGCGAGGCAGGAAGCTCTGCCTCAGCTGCGGGCCTGAGAAACGTGGCTTACGGGCTCCAGGGCTTTCCCCCAGGTGCCTCAAAGAGGTTTCCGCGGTACAGGAGCGTTTATTTCCAGTGCGTTGCTGGGGAAAGAGGCACAGGGACAGGCTGAGCCCACGTGTCCGGCCGCGACCGCCTTGTTCTCGTCCCCAGGGACGCTGCGTCCCTGAAAGGGAACGGGAGCAGTTTGAGGCATTGAGCGTTTGCTTTCCCAGCCCTGAAAACGTCTCTTTCATCCCCCTAAAGGCTTGCATACCCCCAAACCTGTCATCCCTGGGTGGTGCCGGGGGCTGTGCGGGGTTCAGTGACTTTTGTGGGGTAAAAGCCCGCCCCCGGTCACCCCGCTGAGCGCTTCCGTGCGCTCGGGCTCTCGGGGAAGGGCGTCCCCACAGCCCCGCTGTCACCGCCCGTGCCTCCCGCTCTGCGTCTGTCGTGGTCAGCGGCCGTGTCTGTGTTTCAGGCGAAGCAGAAGGTGGACGCCTACCACCTGCAGCTCCAGAACCTGCTCTACGAGGTGATGCACCTGCAGAAAGAGATCACCAAGTGCCTGGAGTTCAAGTGAGCTTGGCCGGGGAGGGCGAAGGAGGGGCTGTGAGTTTGCCACCCTCCCCTGCCCCCTTCCCTCACCCGGTGTCTCTCTGCGTTTGCAGATCGAAGCACGAAGAGATCGAGCTGGTGAGCCTGGAGGAGTTCTACAGCGAGGCCCCCACCGAAATCAGCCGGCCAGACATCACCCTGACCGAGCCCCACCAGCAGACCCTCGCCCGCCTCGACTGGGAGCTGGAGCAGCGCAAGAGGTGGGTCGGGTCTGCCCGCACAGAGCCGTGGGCTGGGCTCCGCGGGCTGCCGGGCGAGGCGGGCACGAGTGAGAAGTTCTTAACGCCCTTTTGAAGGCGTAAAGCAAGCGGCAGGTAACGGTCACGGGGTCCTTGCCGCAGGGAGGCGCTCTCTGGGTAGGGCTGGGCTTGCTGGGGCCTTTTTGGTAGAGCTGGGAGCTTTCACGGTGTGCCTGGCGGAGGGGAGCCCCGCTGGGACCGCTCCCCGTGCTCTGCGATGGGCAGCGAGGTGTCCTCGGCCGTCCTGAGCAACCCGCTGTCTCCTTGAGGCCGTGCTCGGCGGCTCCGGGGCACAGAAAGGAGAAAATGAATTTTCGAGCTTGGCACTTGTGGCACGAGCACCCTGTGCCTGCCCGGAGGGTGCCCAGCGGGACGGGCAGTGAGGTGCAGTGATCCGGAACCCAGCTCCTCAGGACGTGCCGCGCGGGACGAAGCGAGCGCTGCTGTGCCGTGGGGCAAGGAGCGGGTTTCAGCGGCTCGGTCCTAAGGCAGGATCCGGCCCCCGGGGTTCCTCAGGCGACGCAGTGCCGAACCCTGCCGGCACGGCTGTCGCGTTGGTGTCTGCGGTCCTGCCATGGCGTGCCGGGCGTCCCTCGGACTTTGCTCCGTGGCTGGCGGCACAGAGCTTTGCTCGTCTCCCCGGCTCCGTTGCAGGGAGCTGAGCAGCGGCGTCCGGAAGCTGGACTCAGGGGCTGCTCGCTGGGGGGGCTCGGTGTGCGCTGACCCAGCACGATTACGTTTTCTGTATCGCGTCCCGCACGGCGGGTGCTGGTGTCTGACGGGGAGCAGGGGCCGGAGAGGAGAGCGGGTGAGCTCCGCGGGCCGAGGCAGGTGCCTGCAGGCAGCACGCCCGAACTCTGAGCTGTCCCTGCCGCTGGGTGAGAGGTGGCAGCGCGCGCGGCGAGGCTGGGCGTGTTCTCCCTCAGCCCGAGCGCGCTCAGGGCTCCGAGTCGTGGCCAGCTTCCGTTTCCCTCGGCTTTCCAGCTGGGCATGGAGATCCGCGCGCTCTCCTGCTGGGCTGACTCTCAGGAGTCGACCTCGCAACCCGCTGACGTGGCTCCTCAAGGAGAAGCCTCCTCGGGGGCTCCGCGGGGTCGGGGTGAACCCGCTGGGCGCCGCCAGCAGAGCTGGCGCGGGAGCAGCGCCGCTGAGGGAAGTTAAGCTCGCTGCCCTCGCTTGGTACAACACCAGGCTCAGCTTCCACTTCCTCTCCCTGCTTGTTCTGAGTCCCTGGCTGCCTCCGCTCGCCCTTGGCCTTGCGAGCCCTCTGCACATCCCTGCGGCAGCTCTCCCGGATCCCGCAGGGACTCGGATCAGCTCCGGGCACCTGGGGCTGCTGAGCTGCGCTGCGTGGCGCTAACCAACCCCCCCCCGCCCCCCGCAGGCTGGCAGAGAGGTACAAGGAGTGCCTGACCATCAAGGAGAAGATCCTGAAGGAGATCGAGGTGAAGAAGGAGTACCTGAGCAGCCTGCAGCCTCGCCTCAACAGCATTATGCAGGTACTCCCTGAGCTCTGCGGGGAAGGGAGAGCTCTGCTGTCGTGCTCCAGGAGCGGTGCTAGGGCTGTCCCCTCCTGCTCAGCGTGGCACCAGGGGCTGTCGGGTCCCAGCTGAGCGAGCGCACGTGTCCGAGCCGCTCCCTGCCCCGCTGGCTCCTCCGGAGCCTCCTTGTTTCTGCGGTGGCTCCTGCAGCGCCGCGGATGAGGATTCGTTACGCAGACCTCCCCCAGAGAGCCGGCCGCGGTTCCAGCCCCCTGGGGTTGCCTCGGGAGGAAGGAGCAGGAGGAGGAACTGGGTTATTTTCACAGCCAGAAGTTTTCCAGCTGGGGCGAGCTGCCAGCCCCCCGGGGGGTTGCTGTGCCTGTCCCTCACGTTTAACCGCAGCTGCTCAGCTGCCTTCCATTCTGCCACGTGCCGGGGGGCGAGGGAGGCGCTGCGAAGGGCGTTGGTTCCGTTCCATCCCCGGTCCTGAAACCCATCCCGTCGTCCCCCCCAGGCCTCCCTGCCCGTCCAGGAGTACCTCTTCATGCCCTTCGACCAGGCGCACAAGCAGTACGAGACAGCCCGGCACCTGCCGCCGCCCCTCTACGTTCTCTTCGTCCAAGCCAGCGCCTACGGGCAGGCCTGCGGTGAGCACCGGGGGCACCTCACGCGGTGCCTGCAGGAAGCGCTGCCCCGGGGAGGTGCGGGCCGTCCTGCCGGGTTCTGCTGAGCCCGGAGGCTGCACCCTGAGGCAGCAGCATTTGAAACTCCGTTGGCTCAGCTCCGTTGGCCAGCAGAACTGCTGGCGGAGCTGCCTGCCCGCCTCCGCCCCCCCTCCTCAGCACCACACTAAGGTCGGCGGGGATAAAGGCGGCCTGCGAGCCCGCCCGGTGCCGGTGCTGCCTTCTGCAGCCCACCTGAAAGCGTCCCCCCCGCCTTGGCCAGCTGTGGGGGGCGGGGGGGGGCTGGTTGTGGTGCTCCCTGAGCTCTCCCTGACTCAGGATTTCTCAGCAGGGCTGGGGATCCCCCTGGGCCGGCTGCGTCTCCGGGTTGTGCAAGAGCTGCAGCCCCTCTGCTCAGCACCCCTAAAACACCCCTAAAAATGAGTGCCTGGCAGAAACACCCCTAAAACACCCCTAAAAATGAGTGCCTGGCAGCTCGTTGCTCCCTCTTCGTGCTATTCAGACCCCAGCCCCTCCTGGTTCTCGATAGCCTTGGTCCTTGCGGCTTCCAGCGACAGTCCCTCCAACCCCAGCTCTGTGCCTCCTCCGACCCCACCCTGCCAGGAGCTCCGGCCCCGTGGTGGCCCCGCAGAACCCTCTGGACAGCTGCTGCTTCCTGCTGACCCCCCCCTTTGAGCTTCGTGGGGCTCTGCCTGGGGCAGCCACGGGGCTGGAGCTTCTCGGGGCAGCGCTGCAGCCTGGATTCCCTCCTGCAGGCTTAGGAAATGCCGCACGGGGACCTGCTTCTGCAGGATGTCGCCCCCTCAGGCTCCCGTCTTGCCACCTCGCACCAAAGCTTTTTGCTGACTGCCTGTCCCGGGTGGAACTGGGTTCGTGACTTGGTTTTTGTGTGCGTGTCCCCGTGCAGATAAGAAGCTGGTGGTGGCTATCGAAGGCAGCGTGGAGGAAGCCAAAGCCCTGTACAAGCCGCCCGAGGACTCGCAGGGTGAGCGGGTGCTGCTGCAGCCAGAGGCTTGGGTGGAGGAGCGGGGGTGTTCTGGGCAGGGTGCTGGCCTGGAGGTGCTGGATGGAGAGCCGGCTGCTGATCACCCTTGTGCCCAAGTCCTTCCTGAGAGTCTTCGTGGTCCCTCGTCTGCTGGAGTGACTTCTGGTACCGGGGGAACGGTTCCTGAGCGGGGCGTCGCATCCGTTTTGCTTGCGAGTGGGGGGGCGCCCACCCCCCCTGGGGGGAGCTGTGGTGTCAGAGAGAGGAGCTGGGTGTGGGAAAAGCCCCTCGCCTCGGCATTCAGTCCCGCTCCTCTCTTTGGGCAGATGACGAGAGCGACTCTGACGTGGAGGAGGAGCAGACCACGGTGAGGCCCAGCGCCGTGCCCCGGGGCCAGGCCCCGTGCGCCTGCTGGCTGGGAGGCGGGGGGGCAGCGGGGCCTGGGAGCGTTTGGGGACCCGGCTCTGGGCGCTGGCAGCGTGCGGGGCCTTAAATCCGGCTGGTCCCAGGGGAGGGGGAGAGCTGGCCGTGCCGGAGCAGCTGGGCACCCCTGGGTGCCCCTCGGGAGGGGAGAGGCTGCGTTGCAGCGTCTGCCCTGAGCACAGCACGGCGGGGGGTGGAGGGAGGGGGGGGCAACCTGCCCTGCTGGCGCCCCTCCACGCTCGCATCCCGCCCGCAGCAGCGTGTGCCCTGCAGCTCTCCTGCTGGGGCTGCCCCACTTTGTATAAATAGTCCCTGCGCCTCGCCACCTGCCCCGAACGTCGGCAGGTGTGGGTGCGGGAAGGGGGCCGGGCAGGGAAGGACCTCGGGGCTGGGGAAATGAGGAGGTGGGAAGGGAAGGAGAGGGCAGTGGGAGGGTGAGCAGGGGCCCAGGGCTCCCGAGGGGCGGTGGGACGGGGCCCACAGCTCCGTCCCCCTCCCCAGAAGCGGCGCCGGCCCACGCTGGGCGTGCAGCTGGACGACAAGCGCAAGGAGATGCTCAAGCGGCACCCGCTGTCCGTCACCGTCGACCTCAAGTGTAAAGGTAGGCGGGTGCGGGGGGCCCTCGGCACGGAGGTGGGTGGCGGGAGGTCAGGGAGCAACGAGAGCAGAGGGGCAACGGGAGCAGAGGGGGGCCCTGTCCCTGCCCTCAGCCCCATGGCCCCGGGATGAGCGTGGCCCTGCAGCGGGGGCCGAACAGAGGCGCTGGGCAGCTCTGCCAGCTCTCCCTGCTCTCCCCTCGCCCACGCGGGTGGGGTGACCTTGCTCTCTGAAGCCTCATCCCTCTGCTTAGAAGCTTCTTTCTAGTGGGGTCTCGGGCCTCTGATGGATGCTGGGGGGGGGGTGTTAGAGGTCAGGGCACGCCGCTTGGCCCCGCTGCCCCGTTCCCCGCTGGCCTAGCAGGGGCAGCAGAAGGGTGCGTGTCCCTGCAGGGAGCTCCGAGTCCTGGGAGCTCCCAGCCGGAGCACAGAGCACTGCTGCTCCCCCTCCCTCACTGCTGCTCCCCCTCCTTTGTTGGCCCAGACGAGAACGTGCTGCACCTGACCTTCTACTACCTGATGAACCTCAACGTCATGACGGTGAAGGCCAAGGTGACCACCGCCGTCGAGATGACGACCGCCGTCAGCGCCGGGTGAGGGTTGCCCCGTGGGGGCTGAGCGTGGGGCCCGCGCAGAGCCCGGGGATTGTCCCTTTGTCCTATCAGCAGGGTGACACGGCACGAGGGGTGGCACGTGGTGGCAACGTCCCTTGGCTGAGCCGCGGGCTTTGAGAGCCCCGCGATGCCCGGTGAGCCCTCCCCAGCTCCTCCCACGGGTGGCGTGGGCCTGTGGGTGAGGTTTTATCCTCAGCCCCTCAACTGGGGCATCGCAGAGGCCTTTGTGCAGAGCCGCGGTGCCCACGTGCTGTCCTGGTTTGCCCTTTGATGGATGAGGGAGGCCCCGAAGGGCACGGCTGCCCCTCTGCACGTGAGGAGTGCTTCCACCTCACTGCCCCTGCAATCTCCCCGTTAGCTCCAGGGCTGTTGTGGGAGCCCCAGGCAGCATCCTCCTTCCCTCCCCCCTTCCCTCCCTCCCTCTGCCACGTCCTGCGACTGAAGCAGGGGCAGGGCAGGAGAGCAGTGCCCGTGGGGAACCTCTCCCCGTCCACGTGCGGTCACCGTCCTGCAGCCAAACCGCTTTCCTCCCTCCTGCAGCCTTTGCCTGGCAGCTCCCTCCGCCTGCTCGCTCCGCGGGTCACCTTGTCCTGAGCACCAGAGGTGCAGCTGCCTCTCCGTGGGCTCCCCAGGGACCGCTTGAGCCTGCTTTGTGTGAGGACTGGCTGAAGTGGCAGCTCTGGGAGCCCGCCCAGGGAGCTCAGATCAGCTGTGAGCTCTCCCGGGCCAGGACGAGGTGCCTGAGGAAGAGGGAGGCCGGAGAGGCCAGCCTGGGACCCCCGCCAGCAGGTGCTGCCTCCCAGGCTGTCCCCGCGAGGCCTCCCGGTCCTCCCGGCTTCGCTTTTCCCTGTAGGGGCCCAAACCCCTCCGTGACAGGCAGGTGTCCGTCCTTCCTGCCGCGACAAATCTTGTCGAGGAGCCCCCTAGCCCTGGGTGAGACCCCCGAAGGCAGCGTCCCTTGGGGTCCCTTGCTTAGGGGAGGCTCGTGGTGGCAGGGACACCCCTGGTCGAGCCCCCCCAGCCTGCGCTCCCCGCAGGGTTCCTGTGCAGGTGGTCATCAGTAGGTTTCAGAGTTAACGCGCTGGGGTGCCTTTGAGCAGCTCCCTGGGAACCCGGGGATTTTTGGCTCCTGTACAGCCGGGGAGGAGATCTCCCCGGGAGATCTTCCGGAGTGGAACTAGGGGAAAGCTGCCGTGGTCTCGAAACCCAGTGGGGCTCGTCACCCCCCGTCTCCGGGCTCACAGCCTGTTAGTGGGTGCTCCGGAGGGACACGGGGCCGTGCTGCTGTGTGATCCACCTCTTCCCTCCCGCCAGCGACCTGCTCTCCCCGGACTCCCTCCTGAGCTGCCTGTACCCGGGAGACCACGGGAAGAAGACCCCCAACCCCGCCAACCAGTTCCAGTTTGACAAAGTGGGGTGAGTGGGCTGCGCCCAGCCGCCGTCCTGCCGTGGGCTCGGGGAGGAGGAGGATGGAGCCTGCTCCCTGCCGGGGAGGAAGCTCTCCGGGGTGGCCTGACCCTTCCTCCTCCTTCCCCACAGCATCCTGACCTTGAGCGATTACGTGACGGAGCTGGGGCACCCCTACGTGTGGGTGCAGAAGCTGGGCGGCCTGCACTTCCCCAAGGAACAGCCTCAGGCATGTCACACTCCTTCCCTTCCCTCTCTAACAGGACACTGAGCAGGGCTGGCGGGGTTTTGGGCAGGCTTTGGGGGCTGTTGTGTCCCGTCCTGTCCCCTTGAGAGCCCGGGGCTCCAGCTGGCACCAGCCCCAGCCGTGGAGCAGCCCTGGCTGGGACGGGGCTGTTGTCCCAGGCAAGGAGGTGACGTCCCCTCGTCCCCCAGCACACGGTCACCGCGGACAACTCGCTAAGCGCCAGCCACATGGAGCTGACGGTGAAGCTGCTGCGGACGAGGCTGCAGTCCCGCCTGGCTCTCCACAAGCAGTTCGCCTCTCTCGGTGAGTGCCCGGCCCCACGCCCCCTGCCTGGTGCTACAGCTCTGCGCTGCCACCGCCCCTCTGTGCTCGGGAGGGCCCTGTTGGGGTGGGACAGGGCGGCTGTGTCCCCTCTCGATGGCCTTTGGGACCGGCCACCCCTGCGCTGGGTGTGAATTCAGGCCGTGGCAGTAGGAGAGCCGCGTTCCCAGGCGTGCCAAGTGCCCCTCGAGCAGCCTGGGCAGGATCACAGCCCAGGCTGCCGCTGCTCTCAGGGCACTCGGTGAAGGTGTCAGAAGCTTAGGGGATGCCCCCAGGCCCCGGTTCTGCTGCCACCTGCAGAGAGTTTGTCCCCTGCCCCGCTCAGCCTCATCCTTGCTTGCAGAGCACGGCGTGGTGCCAGTCTCCAGCGAGTGCCAGCATCTCTTCCCCACCAAGATCGTCTCGCGCCTGGTGAAGTGGACTGCCATCCCCTTTGAGGACTACGCGGTAGGCGCCGCGCCGAGGCCGTGTCCCCTGCAGCTCCCGCACCAGCAGCCGCTCACTCCTCCTCTTGCCTCCCCCCCCGCAGGAGCTGCCCTACACTAAAGACGTGCTGGAGGCCGGCTTGGCCGAGGACACGCACCTCTATTACATGGCCCTGATAGAAAGGGGCACAGGTAGGCCTTTCCTTCCCCCGGTAATGCCTCATTATTAGGTGTCCCCGTCGCCCCCGCACCAGGGGGCCCCACGGGCCGTGGGTGACGTTTGTGCCCTGCCCTGCTCAGCCAAGCTCCAGGCCGCCGTGGTCCTGAACCCCGGCTACTCGGCGCTGCCGCCCATCTTCAGCCTCTGCCTGAACTGGAAAGGGGAGCGAACCGGGAACAACGACGACAACATTCGGGTGAGCAGGGGCTCTTGGGGGTGTTCCCAGCGCTTCTGTGCCCTTGGCGCCGTAGCCACAGGGTGGCGGGGAGGAGCAGAACCCCACACTCAGGCCCTGCTGCTCTCTGTGCCCCTGCCAGGCAATGGAGAGCGAGGTCAACGTGTGCTACAAGGAGCTGTGGGGGCCCAAGCCCGGCTACCAGCTCCTCACCAACCAGCTGCAGCGCCTCTGCATGGTGCTGGACGTCTACCTGGAGACGGAGCCCCACGACACCAGCGTGGAGGGGCCCAAGGAGTTTCCCCAGGAGAAGATGTGTCTGCGCCTGGTCAGGTGAGGGCCCCGTGCCCTGGTGGCATTGCTGTCCCCGCACCTGGGGACAGCCACGCACAGCTTGGAGCCTTTCCTTTTGCTGCCTGGCCCTTCCTGGGGGTGCACCGGGCTTGTGAGCCTGTGTTTACCCGCATGCCTGGCTGGAAGCAGACACGTGTGGGCCAACCTCCCCCTTTTCTCCTCTCACAGGGGCCCCATGCGCTTGAAGCCCTTCAAGTTCAACTACCCTCAGGGCTTCTTCAGCCACCGCTGAGCCACGCTGCGCTGCTCCGGGACCGGGACTCATCCTGGCACAGGGAGGGGCGTCCCCGTCCCGCTGTTTTAGTTCCTTTTCTGAGGTTTTTGGGTCTTGTTTTGTAGCCAAAAGGATTAAATGCTGAACTGAAGGAAAATGGTGTGTGTGATGGCTGGGGAGGGGGACCCAGGGGCAATCCTGTCCCGTCTGTCTTGGCCCTGGCAGGTCTGTGCCCCCCCCCAGCCCCCGTGCCTGGGGCCCTGCCTCCTTCCCTCCCTCCCCGCTGCAGATCCTTGGTAACGGAATGGAGATGGATAAAAATAAACCCCTTCCTGCTTCCGCACTGCAGCCCCAGCCCAGCCGTGCCGGCTGCCTGCCAGCTGACTCAGCACAAACCCTGGAGCAGGAGGAGAGGTTTGGGCTGCGACCTGTCCCCCTCCATCCTTCACAGTTCCCCGGTGTGGGTCCTATCCCACAGCCCTGGGGGCAGAGCTGGTGCTCCATGCCTGACCCCAGGTCCCTGTCCCTCCTGCTTCTCCCAAGGTGGCATTTTTTGCCGAAGCAACACCCCTGAAGGCTCCCAGCCCCCTTTCCCCTCCCCTGCGGGTGTGGTGCTGCAGTGAAGGGCAGCGCTCAGGTTAAACCAGGCCCTCCCCGCCCCCAGGGAGCTGAGATTTAAAAAGAGAAAGAAAAAAAAATCGCCTTTGCGGATCGCGATGGGGACTGGCCCCGTTTCCAGCCCCTGCCCCCCTGGGGATCATGCAGGCACCCCCAGGACATGCAGACCTTGGTGCCTACCCACGAGCTGGGCTTTCCCCCAGGGAAAGCGGGGAGGTGAAGGACCTGTCCTTGATGCCACGCACCTCAGAAAGCCCCCTGCCACCCCCTGTGCACCCCGGCTGACAAATCCTAACCCTGCCCTGGGCCATGCTTCCCTCCGTCCCTCTACCACCTCCTCCCCCCCTCCATGCAGCAACGCCAGCAGGAGCC